>NC_135370.1:185419349-185424349 GCF_049243985.1 Paroedura picta | reverse complement strand
AGGGTTAGGGTTAGGGTTAGGGTTAGGGTTAGGGTTAGGGTTAGGGTTAGGGTTAGGGTTAGGGTTAGGGTTAGGGTTAGGGTTAGGGTTAGGGTTAGGGTTAGGGTTAGGGTTAGGGTTAGGGTTAGGGTTAGGGTTAGGGTTAGGGTTAGGGTTAGGGTTAGGGTTAGGGTTAGGGTTAGGGTTAGGGTTAGGGTTAGGGTTAGGGTTAGGGTTAGGGTTAGGGTTAGGGTTAGGGTTAGGGTTAGGGTTAGGGTTAGGGTTAGGGTTAGGGTTAGGGTTAGGGTTAGGGTTAGGGTTAGGGTTAGGGTTAGGGTTAGGGTTAGGGTTAGGGTTAGGGTTAGGGTTAGGGTTAGGGTTAGGGTTAGGGTTAGGGTTAGGGTTAGGGTTAGGGTTAGGGTTAGGGTTAGGGTTAGGGTTAGGGTTAGGGTTAGGGTTAGGGTTAGGGTTAGGGTTAGGGTTAGGGTTAGGGTTAGGGTTAGGGTTAGGGTTAGGGTTAGGGTTAGGGTTAGGGTTAGGGTTAGGGTTAGGGTTAGGGTTAGGGTTAGGGTTAGGGTTAGGGTTAGGGTTAGGGTTAGGGTTAGGGTTAGGGTTAGGGTTAGGGTTAGGGTTAGGGTTAGGGTTAGGGTTAGGGTTAGGGTTAGGGTTAGGGTTAGGGTTAGGGTTAGGGTTAGGGTTAGGGTTAGGGTTAGGGTTAGGGTTAGGGTTAGGGTTAGGGTTAGGGTTAGGGTTAGGGTTAGGGTTAGGGTTAGGGTTAGGGTTAGGGTTAGGGTTAGGGTTAGGGTTAGGGTTAGGGTTAGGGTTAGGGTTAGGGTTAGGGTTAGGGTTAGGGTTAGGGTTAGGGTTAGGGTTAGGGTTAGGGTTAGGGTTAGGGTTAGGGTTAGGGTTAGGGTTAGGGTTAGGGTTAGGGTTAGGGTTAGGGTTAGGGTTAGGGTTAGGGTTAGGGTTAGGGTTAGGGTTAGGGTTAGGGTTAGGGTTAGGGTTAGGGTTAGGGTTAGGGTTAGGGTTAGGGTTAGGGTTAGGGTTAGGGTTAGGGTTAGGGTTAGGGTTAGGGTTAGGGTTAGGGTTAGGGTTAGGGTTAGGGTTAGGGTTAGGGTTAGGGTTAGGGTTAGGGTTAGGGTTAGGGTTAGGGTTAGGGTTAGGGTTAGGGTTAGGGTTAGGGTTAGGGTTAGGGTTAGGGTTAGGGTTAGGGTTAGGGTTAGGGTTAGGGTTAGGGTTAGGGTTAGGGTTAGGGTTAGGGTTAGGGTTAGGGTTAGGGTTAGGGTTAGGGTTAGGGTTAGGGTTAGGGTTAGGGTTAGGGTTAGGGTTAGGGTTAGGGTTAGGGTTAGGGTTAGGGTTAGGGTTAGGGTTAGGGTTAGGGTTAGGGTTAGGGTTAGGGTTAGGGTTAGGGTTAGGGTTAGGGTTAGGGTTAGGGTTAGGGTTAGGGTTAGGGTTAGGGTTAGGGTTAGGGTTAGGGTTAGGGTTAGGGTTAGGGTTAGGGTTAGGGTTAGGGTTAGGGTTAGGGTTAGGGTTAGGGTTAGGGTTAGGGTTAGGGTTAGGGTTAGGGTTAGGGTTAGGGTTAGGGTTAGGGTTAGGGTTAGGGTTAGGGTTAGGGTTAGGGTTAGGGTTAGGGTTAGGGTTAGGGTTAGGGTTAGGGTTAGGGTTAGGGTTAGGGTTAGGGTTAGGGTTAGGGTTAGGGTTAGGGTTAGGGTTAGGGTTAGGGTTAGGGTTAGGGTTAGGGTTAGGGTTAGGGTTAGGGTTAGGGTTAGGGTTAGGGTTAGGGTTAGGGTTAGGGTTAGGGTTAGGGTTAGGGTTAGGGTTAGGGTTAGGGTTAGGGTTAGGGTTAGGGTTAGGGTTAGGGTTAGGGTTAGGGTTAGGGTTAGGGTTAGGGTTAGGGTTAGGGTTAGGGTTAGGGTTAGGGTTAGGGTTAGGGTTAGGGTTAGGGTTAGGGTTAGGGTTAGGGTTAGGGTTAGGGTTAGGGTTAGGGTTAGGGTTAGGGTTAGGGTTAGGGTTAGGGTTAGGGTTAGGGTTAGGGTTAGGGTTAGGGTTAGGGTTAGGGTTAGGGTTAGGGTTAGGGTTAGGGTTAGGGTTAGGGTTAGGGTTAGGGTTAGGGTTAGGGTTAGGGTTAGGGTTAGGGTTAGGGTTAGGGTTAGGGTTAGGGTTAGGGTTAGGGTTAGGGTTAGGGTTAGGGTTAGGGTTAGGGTTAGGGTTAGGGTTAGGGTTAGGGTTAGGGTTAGGGTTAGGGTTAGGGTTAGGGTTAGGGTTAGGGTTAGGGTTAGGGTTAGGGTTAGGGTTAGGGTTAGGGTTAGGGTTAGGGTTAGGGTTAGGGTTAGGGTTAGGGTTAGGGTTAGGGTTAGGGTTAGGGTTAGGGTTAGGGTTAGGGTTAGGGTTAGGGTTAGGGTTAGGGTTAGGGTTAGGGTTAGGGTTAGGGTTAGGGTTAGGGTTAGGGTTAGGGTTAGGGTTAGGGTTAGGGTTAGGGTTAGGGTTAGGGTTAGGGTTAGGGTTAGGGTTAGGGTTAGGGTTAGGGTTAGGGTTAGGGTTAGGGTTAGGGTTAGGGTTAGGGTTAGGGTTAGGGTTAGGGTTAGGGTTAGGGTTAGGGTTAGGGTTAGGGTTAGGGTTAGGGTTAGGGTTAGGGTTAGGGTTAGGGTTAGGGTTAGGGTTAGGGTTAGGGTTAGGGTTAGGGTTAGGGTTAGGGTTAGGGTTAGGGTTAGGGTTAGGGTTAGGGTTAGGGTTAGGGTTAGGGTTAGGGTTAGGGTTAGGGTTAGGGTTAGGGTTAGGGTTAGGGTTAGGGTTAGGGTTAGGGTTAGGGTTAGGGTTAGGGTTAGGGTTAGGGTTAGGGTTAGGGTTAGGGTTAGGGTTAGGGTTAGGGTTAGGGTTAGGGTTAGGGTTAGGGTTAGGGTTAGGGTTAGGGTTAGGGTTAGGGTTAGGGTTAGGGTTAGGGTTAGGGTTAGGGTTAGGGTTAGGGTTAGGGTTAGGGTTAGGGTTAGGGTTAGGGTTAGGGTTAGGGTTAGGGTTAGGGTTAGGGTTAGGGTTAGGGTTAGGGTTAGGGTTAGGGTTAGGGTTAGGGTTAGGGTTAGGGTTAGGGTTAGGGTTAGGGTTAGGGTTAGGGTTAGGGTTAGGGTTAGGGTTAGGGTTAGGGTTAGGGTTAGGGTTAGGGTTAGGGTTAGGGTTAGGGTTAGGGTTAGGGTTAGGGTTAGGGTTAGGGTTAGGGTTAGGGTTAGGGTTAGGGTTAGGGTTAGGGTTAGGGTTAGGGTTAGGGTTAGGGTTAGGGTTAGGGTTAGGGTTAGGGTTAGGGTTAGGGTTAGGGTTAGGGTTAGGGTTAGGGTTAGGGTTAGGGTTAGGGTTAGGGTTAGGGTTAGGGTTAGGGTTAGGGTTAGGGTTAGGGTTAGGGTTAGGGTTAGGGTTAGGGTTAGGGTTAGGGTTAGGGTTAGGGTTAGGGTTAGGGTTAGGGTTAGGGTTAGGGTTAGGGTTAGGGTTAGGGTTAGGGTTAGGGTTAGGGTTAGGGTTAGGGTTAGGGTTAGGGTTAGGGTTAGGGTTAGGGTTAGGGTTAGGGTTAGGGTTAGGGTTAGGGTTAGGGTTAGGGTTAGGGTTAGGGTTAGGGTTAGGGTTAGGGTTAGGGTTAGGGTTAGGGTTAGGGTTAGGGTTAGGGTTAGGGTTAGGGTTAGGGTTAGGGTTAGGGTTAGGGTTAGGGTTAGGGTTAGGGTTAGGGTTAGGGTTAGGGTTAGGGTTAGGGTTAGGGTTAGGGTTAGGGTTAGGGTTAGGGTTAGGGTTAGGGTTAGGGTTAGGGTTAGGGTTAGGGTTAGGGTTAGGGTTAGGGTTAGGGTTAGGGTTAGGGTTAGGGTTAGGGTTAGGGTTCGGGTTAGGGTTAGGGTTAGGGTTAGGGTTAGGGTTAGGGTTAGGGTTAGGGTTAGGGTTAGGGTTAGGGTTAGGGTTAGGGTTAGGGTTAGGGTTAGGGTTAGGGTTAGGGTTAGGGTTAGGGTTAGGGTTAGGGTTAGGGTTAGGGTTAGGGTTAGGGTTAGGGTTAGGGTTAGGGTTAGGGTTAGGGTTAGGGTTAGGGTTAGGGTTAGGGTTAGGGTTAGGGTTAGGGTTAGGGTTAGGGTTAGGGTTAGGGTTAGGGTTAGGGTTAGGGTTAGGGTTAGGGTTAGGGTTAGGGTTAGGGTTAGGGTTAGGGTTAGGGTTAGGGTTAGGGTTAGGGTTAGGGTTAGGGTTAGGGTTAGGGTTAGGGTTAGGGTTAGGGTTAGGGTTAGGGTTAGGGTTAGGGTTAGGGTTAGGGTTAGGGTTAGGGTTAGGGTTAGGGTTAGGGTTAGGGTTAGGGTTAGGGTTAGGGTTAGGGTTAGGGTTAGGGTTAGGGTTAGGGTTAGGGTTAGGGTTAGGGTTAGGGTTAGGGTTAGGGTTAGGGTTAGGGTTAGGGTTAGGGTTAGGGTTAGGGTTAGGGTTAGGGTTAGGGTTAGGGTTAGGGTTAGGGTTAGGGTTAGGGTTAGGGTTAGGGTTAGGGTTAGGGTTAGGGTTAGGGTTAGGGTTAGGGTTAGGGTTAGGGTTAGGGTTAGGGTTAGGGTTAGGGTTAGGGTTAGGGTTAGGGTTAGGGTTAGGGTTAGGGTTAGGGTTAGGGTTAGGGTTAGGGTTAGGGTTAGGGTTAGGGTTAGGGTTAGGGTTAGGGTTAGGGTTAGGGTTAGGGTTAGGGTTAGGGTTAGGGTTAGGGTTAGGGTTAGGGTTAGGGTTAGGGTTAGGGTTAGGGTTAGGGTTAGGGTTAGGGTTAGGGTTAGGGTTAGGGTTAGGGTTAGGGTTAGGGTTAGGGTTAGGGTTAGGGTTAGGGTTAGGGTTAGGGTTAGGGTTAGGGTTAGGGTTAGGGTTAGGGTTAGGGTTAGGGTTAGGGTTAGGGTTAGGGTTAGGGTTAGGGTTAGGGTTAGGGTTAGGGTTAGGGTTAGGGTTAGGGTTAGGGTTAGGGTTAGGGTTAGGGTTAGGGTTAGGGTTAGGGTTAGGGTTAGGGTTAGGGTTAGGGTTAGGGTTAGGGTTAGGGTTAG
>NC_135370.1:185224135-185419149 GCF_049243985.1 Paroedura picta | reverse complement strand
TAAGGGCCTTAAAGGTAATTGCCAGAAACTTAAGTCTGATCTAGGATTTGACTGGAAGCCAGCACAGTTGTTGGAGAATGAGCCAGATGTGGGACCTCCGAGGTGTTGCTGTGAGGACCCTGGCTGCAGCATTCTGGACCAGCTGTAGTTTCCAGATCAAGATTAAGGGCAGGTCTGCGCAGAGCAAGTTGCAGAAGTCCAGTCTAGAAGTAACCGTCATGTAGATCACTGTGGCTAGGTATTCCCAGGCCAAGTAGTGCGCTAGTAATTTGACTAGGCAAAGGTGATAGAATGCCAGCCGTGCTACTCTTGTGACCTGAGCTTCCATTGAGAGGGAGACATCAAGAATCATTCCTAGGTTCCTGGTGGAGCGAGCCACTGATAGCTGTACTCTGTCCAGGTTGGGGAGGTATGGTTTCTCACTTGGATCCTCCTTGCCCAGCCACACAACCACCATCTTTGAAGAGTTGAGCTTCAGATGACTCTGCTTGAGCCACCTCATCACTGCTTCCAAGCAGATGGCTACTTGTTCTGGGGGAGAGTCAGGACGATCATCCATCAGGAGGAAGAGTTGGGTGTCATTGACATATTGGTGACATCCCAGCCTGAACTTCCGCACCAATTGGACAAGAGAGTACATAAAGATATTGAAGAGGATTGGAGAAAGAACCGCTCTGAGGGATTCCACAACCAAGCCGGCGGTTGCTTGATGAACTCTCTTCTATTGCAACCCTCTGTCTGCGAACCCAGAGGAAGGAGGTCAGCTACTGAAGGGCAGTCCCCCAAATCCTGGCCCCAGTGAGGCTGTGAGCTAGGAGCTCATGATCGACTGTTTTGAATGCTGCTGAGAGGTCTAATCATAAGAGCAGGGCCAACTCACCCTGGTGGCAACGGAGGCCATCCATCAGAGTGTCTAGCACTGTCTCTACTTCATGGCCAGGCTGGAAACCTGAGTGGGATGAGCCTAAGACTGAAGCTTCCCCCAAGAATGCTGACAGTTCACTTTTTGTATCTAAGGCTGGAGGGAGGTCATGGCAGAGTGTCAATATTTTGTCTGCAAAGTGACTCGCAAATGCCTCACAGTTGATATCCAATTGGCTAGTGTTTTGACACCCTTCTTCCAGAGCAGTGAGAAATCAAACTATCGTAAATAATTAGGATAGGACAACAACAGTAGCCATTACCCCAATGGGAACCACAGGGCAATCTGTGCTTAATTCTAATGTTAAGGTGGATGTGCTACTTAGCGATTCAGAGGGGCGTTTTTCCACCTTCAAAATTCAATTACCAGATGGGAAGACATTTATTTTGACAAATATCTATGTTCCAAATAAGTCCAAGGACACATTTTATGAGGGTTTTTTCCAAAAACATCTTGAAGTTTTAGATATGGAATTTGTTTTAATAGGATAGTTTAATGCTCAACAAGTCACATAAAAAAAAATGGCTCCAAACTTCCCAAGTTTGTAATATCTAATTTTCAACAACTTTCACTGGTTGATGCATGGAGAGAACTAAATCCAAAAGTGTATAAATTTGCTTACTACTCCCATCGCCATGGATTATATTCAAGAATTGATCAATGTTCGACCTCCAATTCAGTACTTTCGAGGGTGACAAATACAGAAATATTTCCTAATATCTATGCTGATCATAATCCTTTGGAACTGTTCTTAAATTATCTAAGAACTGGTACGAGAAGATGGTGAATGAATGACTACATTTTCAAGGACAAACAGCAGACCTTCAAGAATTTTTACAAATTAATCAAACCTCTGATATTCAGATCTCTACAATCTGGGATGCTGTTAAGGCTTATATGAGAGGGAATCTAATACGATTAAATACTCTAGTCAGGGGGGAAAGCAAGAATTAAAGAAAATCCAAAATGCATTGAGTCAACTTGAGGAAAAGCATCAGATTTGGCAGTCTAAACAAATATGGAAACAGATCAAGCTTTTAGGGCTGAAGAGAAAAAATATTGAAACAGAAGAGATGAGGAAAACACTTGATTATTTAAAATAAAAAGACAGACCGGGAAGCTGGTTGGCCCATAAGTTACAAAAAAACTTGCAAAAGAAATCCATCTCTCAATTGAACTATAATGGTGTGAAACATGTATCCAAAGAGGGTATTCAAGAGTGTCTCATAGGATTTTTTCAAAGTTTATATCAAGCAGCTGGTAAACAAACTAACCTGGAGGAGGAACTAAAGTATTCCGATTAAGGAGTATTCCGATTAAATTTTTTCAGAAGAACATCGTAAAATTGCAAACCAAAAGATTTCGACTCCAAAGATTAATGATGCAATCTCTGCTATGAAGCCCTAGAATACCCCTTGACCCGATGGTTTATTAGCAGTTTATTATAAAAAGTTGGTTCATGTTATCACTCCAGTAAAGCTTCAATTAATTAATAATACAATGGGAAATCTGCAAAGAAGGTCTCCAAATTCACGGCAGCAAGTATCAATAACTCTTAAACCTAAGACTGGTTCAGACCCAATTCAGACCCACAGTTGTATATAGACCAATCTCCCTACTGAATGTGGATTATAATGTAGACCTTAATGTATTGGAGAGGCTGTTCATGCTGATCAAACAGGATTTATGCCAAAAAGATTGATGAAAAATAATATAGGCTTTGTGTCAAATGCAATGGAATATGTACGCGGAAAGCAACAATGTGCGGGCTTTTATGTTTTTAGATGCTGAAAAAGCTTTTGATCATGTTTCATGGAATTTTTTACAATCTACTTTGAAAACTATGGGGTCTGATGAAAGATGGTTGTCTGCCATTCAACAAATTTATTCAGCCCACAAAGCAAAGATCTCGGTTAATGAAATGCTCACTTGTGAAAGAATACAATTTAAGAAAGGTACCAGACAAGGATGCCCTTTGTCTCCACTGTTAATCTAGTTATTGAAACATTAGCCACTAAGATCAGATCCACTGTTGTGTTTTAACTAATCCTGAACATACAATCCCATGGATATTAGATGCATTGAAAGATTTTGGCCACCCGATCTCGCATCTTGTGTTTCTGAGGAAGGTGGTTGAAAGGGCTGCTGCAGACCAGCTCCTGGCATTCTTGGATGAAACCGCAGCTCTTGAGCTATACCAGTTGGGCTTCCGTCCAGGCCATGGGGTGCAGATGGTGTTGGTTGTTCTCATAATGCTGTTGGCCATCTTTGATGTAGTCAAACATGAGCTATTGGCCATCCACCTCGCCGGGATGGGGATACAGGTCCTGGCCCACACCTGCGTTGGTTGTCAGTTATGACCCAGATCAGGTTCAAGGTTTTGGTTTTTTAATCTTGATCTTTAAGGCCCTTCACAGTTTGGGGCCCATGTATCTGAGGGACCGCTTGTTGCTCTATGCCCCCTATAGCGCCTTGCGCCCTGTGTGCACCAACTTACTGTTTGCCCCTGGCCCCACAGAAGTATGCCTGGCCTCAATGAGAGCCAGGGCCATTTTGGTTCTGGCCTGTACCCAGGTGGAATGAGCTCTCGGAAGAGCTGCAGGCTCTGGGAGAGCTTTCAGTTTTTTGCAGGGCTTGTAAAATGAAGCTCTTCTGCCAGATCTATGGGTGAGGCCAGTGCCAGATCAAGACATGAATATATGATTTTACACTGGCTCAATTATCAATGTGACCACTTGTTACACCCGCACTCTGCCCCAGCTGGTAGGGAGGGCTTATCTAGTCAGAGTAGTTCAGCAGTGGAATAGGCTGCCTAAGGAGGTGGGGAGCTCCCCCTCACTGGCAGTCTTCAAGCAAAGGTTGGATAAACACTTTTCTTGGATGCTTTAGGATGCTTAGGGCTGATCCTGCGTTGAGCAGGGGGTTGGACTAGATGGCCTGTATGGCCCCTTCCAACTGTATGCTTCTATGCTTCTAGGTTCCCAACATTATAAAAGAGGTAGCAACTAAAACCACCCCAAAGAAAAAGAAATGCAAGAAATCAAAATGGCTGTCTGAGGAAGCTTTACAAATAGCTAAGGAGAGAAGGGAAGTGAAAGGCAAGGGAGAAAGAGAAAGATACACCCAACTGAATGCAGAATTCCAGATAAAAGCTAGAAGAGAATGCCTTCTTAAATGCCTTCTTAAATGAACAGTGCAAACAAATAAAATAAAACAATAAAATGGGGAGGACCAGAGATATTCTCAAGAAAATTGGAGCTATGAAGAGAACATTTCATGCAAAGATGGGTATGTCTCTTCAGACTCCCACAATTCCACTTGCAGCCACCCTTGTCCCTCTGCCCAGGGCAGCCAGGGCTTCCTCTGTAGAAGGGGTCTTGCAACCTTCACCCTTGGAGGTTGCAGGAAAGACTGGCCCCTCCCTGGAGGGCTGAAGCCTAAATACCCACAAGCTCCTCCCTGTGGTGGAGCCTGACTCCGCCCTCCCATTGGGGCATGTGATCTTCTGCCTTCCCTAATTTCCCTGGGAAGTGTCAGCAATTGCAGCCTCTCCTGCACCTGGTAGCCACTTGAGAATGCAGGCCCAGGGCATTTTATGTGATCCGGCTCCGGGACCCATTTTGCCACAGAGAGAGAAAGACTTTCTGAAAGAACCTGCCAGGAAACATTAATGGGTGTCTTTGATGCCTGTCTGTAACTGGGCATGTTCTTAACCTTTTCCTGGCGATTTTACAATCCAATTTATCCCTTAATTGGACATCTGTTCTCTCTGTAAATGTGATTTGCAACTTGATGGATCTGTTGTCCTTCTCCCTGGTCCTGGCAGGACCATTTCTGCTTCTGCTGGGTCAGACCAGGGGGCCATCTAGTCCAGCATCCTGGCTCAGCCAGCCACTTCTTCTAGAGGGCCAAAACAGCCCTAGAGCACAGGGGTCAAAGTCTTATCCTGGGGTGGCCTCCTGGCTCTGGGGTTCCAAGGGGGTCTGCCTCTAACGGGTCCCTGTGGTGGGTAGTTACCAATGGATCTCCCCACATTGAATCTGTCTAGCCCCTTTTAAAGCCATCTGCTGGCCTCCCTTGAAATCAATAACGCCTTCCCCCCATCCTGTAGCAGCAGGTTTCACAAATTAGCTCAAAGTTTGAGTGAAGACAGTCAGAGCGGTTTCTCAGTGGAACAGGCTTCCTCGGGAGGTGGTGGGTTCTCCCTCTTTGGAGATTTTAAGCAGAGGCTGGAGAGCCATTTGATGGAGAGGCGGATTCTGGGAAGGCTCAAGGGGGTGGCAGGTGACTGGGGATGAGCGATTGGGTTGTGAGTGTCCTGCATAGTGCAGGGGGTTGGACTAAATGACACAGGAGGTCCCTTCCACCTCTATGATTCTATGAAGACATACTTGGAAGCTGCCCACACCACTAACACCTGTTGATCCCCCAGCCTAAGTTGCTCATGGCCTCATCTCCAGCTGTTTCTCATCCTCTAAGCAATAGTTCTCCCGGTGTGGTGAGGGAGTGACTTCAGTGCTGCAGTTGGCTTTTTGCTCTTTTGGTCCACGGCATGAGGCTTCTCTGCTTGTGTGTCTGCTTAACTTAAAGCCTCCCCTGAGCCAAGCCTTCAGGGGTGGCCTTTGCAAAGTGGCTGGCCCTGCTGTCTCCCATGCCTGGATTTCATCTCTTGCAGCCCCCCACCTTGTGAAGCTGCCTGCATGGGTGGGGCCAGGGAGGCCCCCATGCTTTCAGCCTCTTCCACCAAATGTGCATGACAGAAATGTAACATTTTGGCGAGGAAAATAGGGCTGTCGAATAATGGGAATGTAGAATAATGGGATTTTGATTGCAGCCCATTTCACTGCTTATGGCCTAAATATTTTGGCATTGCTACTTTGGCTTCCAGTTTTGCAATACATTTCCTGCATTGTGGATTATGTTTCTTTATTTCTTGCTATTGTACAACATTTCTATCCTACGCTTCTGCCTTCATGAGGGCAGATCAAGGCAGCTTAGTTAAAATACGTATAGAAAAATCCCATTAAAGCCAACCCAAATGCAACATGAGCAGAACGGCACAAGCAGAGCCCTGCTGAATCAAACTGCTGGTCCATCTAGTCCAGCATCTGTTCTCACTCCGGAGACAACTGGAAGTCTTGTACTACCTGATTCCCTTGTTTACCGATGCTGCTTTCCTCCTGCGGTCTCAGTGAACAAGGGGAGCTGTAAATTAAGTAAACCCATAACCAGATCCTAGTTCCGCACTTCCTTCTGTTCCAAATTTCCTTCTTTGTACTGGTGGGCTAACTCTATAACACTCATCAAGGTTCACGAGGGCAGGTGAGAGTCCACAATCCACTGTAGGGACTCAACATGCATGCCTTCAAGGTCTGGTGCACTTCTCCACGTCATGGGAATCCTACAAATATGGACAATGCCCTTGTTCAGCCTGGAGAAGAGGCGGTTCAGAGGGGACAGGATTGCAGCCTTTAAGAATGTGAAAGGGGGTCACTTGGAGAAAGGCAGGGAAAGCATCCTGTTGGCAGCAGAGGAGAGGGCCCACAGTAATGAGTTTAAACTACTGGTAAAATGGTACCAGCTAGACTTTTTTTCGGGGGGGGGGGGGGGGAGGATTCCTAACTGGTGGAAAAGACTCACCTGCCATGCTCAGGTGAACTCAGGAGGAGTCCACAATACAACTAACACGGAGGTGTTGCCTGAAAGCTGGACCAGCTGCTAATCTGCAAGCAAATTGTCTCAGGAAGGGGACCGAGTGGCCCTGGGAGGTTTCAATTACCCAGGTACCTGTTGGAAGACCAGCTCTGTTAAAAATGAAAAGAACAGTAAATTTTTGACTTGTCTTGCTGACAACTTCATATTCCAGGAAGTGGAAGGTGCAACCAGGGGGTCTGCTGCTTTGGACTTGATTCTCACCAATAGGGAAGAAGAAGAAGAAGAGTTGGTTCTTATATGCCGCTTTTCCCTACCCGAAGGAGGCTCAAAGCGGCTTACAGTCGCCTTCCCCTTCCTCTCCCCACAACAGACACCCTGTGAGGTGGGTGAGGCTGAGAGAGCCCTGATATCACTGCCTGGTCAGAACAGTTTTATCAGTGCCGTGGCGAGCCCAAGGTCACCCAGCTGGCTGCATGTGGGGGAGTGCAGAATTGAACCCGGCATGCCAGATTAGAAGTCCGCACTCCTAACCACTACACCAAACTGACTCTCTGTCAGTTCTGGTTCATGAGGTAGAAGTTGTGGGTGTGCTCAGTAGTAGTGACCATATGATTTTGGACTTTATGATCTTGGGGAACAGAAAAGCTGTACGTAGTCACACATGCAGAATGGACATCAGGAGAGCACATTTTAACAAACTAAAAGTTATGTTGGGTAGAATCCCATGGTCAGAAAAGCGTAGGGAGACAGAAGTCCAAGAAGGTTGGGAGTTTCTCAAAAGGGAAATACTGAAGGCACAATCTCAGAAAATGCCCTTGAGAAGGAAAACTGGGAAAAACCTAAAGAAACTTTAGGATGCTTAGGGCTGATCCTGCGTTGAGCAGGGGGTGGGACTAGATGGCCTGTATGGCCCCTTCCAACTCTATGATTCTGTGATTCTGATTCTGTGAAACCAGGATGGCTTCATAAACAGCTTTCAAAAGAATTAAATAATAGAAATGGAAGGAGGACCTTATAATCAAGGAGGAAAATAAACAAATAACCAATGCTTATGGTAGCAAGAAATGCTAAAAACAACAAGAAAGGATTCTTCACTTATATTCAAAGTAATAAAAATAAGGACAAAGTAGAGCCAATGCAGGGGCAAGAAAGTGACGCTGTAACATGTGATGAGGACCCAGCTAAAATGAGGTCCTGCTTCTCAGTCTTCGATTGTGAGGGGAATCGTGCTCAATACGGAAAAATCATTTCATGTGATGAGGGATGGGATTTGTGGCCTAGGATCCCTGAAGGGTTAGTCCATAAATAATTAGGGCCATTCCGCACAGCGTTAATATTACTGAAGTCTTACCATGTGTAACACTATTTTTTTATGTTACGCACAACGTCGTACACAATCTGCAACACTCCTGCAACACTCCCGATAAAATCCCTTTGTTGTAGCACTTTTCGGGGAATCCACAAAAGTGGATTCCACAAAATCCACAAAAGTGGATTCCCCCTGAAAAAACCACTAGACTCTTGAGAACAACCTGCAATACATCCAAAAAGATATGTGTGTTCTCAGTATAGCGGTAGCAAGCATGTCCCTCCCTACCCTCTCGCACCCAAGCTTCCGGCATTGCAATCGTCATTTTTTTCTCCTTAAACCGGCAAAAGAATCATAGAATCATAGAGTTGGAAGGGGCCATACAGGCCATCTAGTCCAACCCCCTGCTCAACGCAGGATTAGCCCTAAGCATCCTAAAGCATCCAAGAAAAGTGTGTATCCAACTTTTGCTTGAAGTCTGCCAGTGAGGGGGAGCTCACCACCTCCTTAGGCAGCCTATTCCACTGCTGAACTACTCTGACTGTGAAAAATATTTTCCTGATATCTAGCCTATATCGTTGTACTTGAAGTTTAAACCCATTACTGCGTGTCCTTTCCTCTGCAGCCAGCAGAAACAGCATCCTGCCCTCCTCCAAGTGACAACCTTTCAAATACTTAAAGAGGGCTATCATGTCTCCTCTTAACCTCCTTTTCTCCAGGCTGAACATTCCCAAGTCATAGAATCATAGAATCATAGAGTGGGAAGGGGCCATACAGGCCATCTAGTCCAACCCCCTGCTCAACGCAGGATTAGCCCTAAGCATCCTAAAGCATCCAAGAAAAGTGTGTATCCAACCTTTGCTTGAAGACTGCCAGTGAGGGGGAGCTCACCACCTCCTTAGGCAGCCTATTCCACTGCTGAACTACTCTGACTGTGAAAAACCTTTTCCTGATATCTAGCCTATATCGTTGTACTTGAAGTTTAAACCCATTACTGCGTGTCCTCTCCTCTGCAGCCAACAGAAACAGCATCCTGCCCTCCTCCAAGTGACAACCTTTCAAATACTTAAAGACGGCTATCATGTCCCCTCTCAATCTCCTTTTCTCCAGGCTGAACATTCCCAAGTCCCTCAACCTATCTTCATAGGGCTTGGTCCCTTGGCCCTAGATCATCTTCGGCGCTCTCCTCTGTACCCTTTCAATTTTATCTACGTCTTTCTTGAAGCGAGGCCTCCAGAACTGCACACAGTACTCCAGGTGTGGTCTGAACAGTGCCGTATACAATGGGACTATGATATCTTGTGATTTCGATGTGATGCCTCTGTTGATACAACCCAAAATGGCATTTGCCTTTTTTACCGCTGCATCACACAGCCTGCTCATGTTTAGTTTACAATCCACAAGTACCCCAAGGTCTCGTTCACACACAGTGTTACCTAGAAGCGTATCCCCCATCCAGTAATCATGCTTTTCATTTTTCTGACCCAGATGCAGAACTTTACACTTATCTTTATTAAATTGCATCTTGTTCTCATTTGCCCATTTTTCCATTGTGTTCAGATCTCGTTGAACTCTGTCTCTATCTTCCGGAGTATTTGCCAGTCCTCCCAATTTGGTGTCATCTGCAAACTTGATGAGTAGTCCCTCCACCCCCTCATCTAGATCATTAATAAATATGTTAAAAAGTACCGGGCCGAGCACCGAGCCCTGAGGTACCCCGCTACTCACCTCTCTCCAGTCTGATGAAACACCATTGACAACAACTCTTTGAGTGCGGTTCTCTAACCAATTCCCTATCCACCTAACTATCTGAAAATCCAGATTGCAGTCCTTCAACTTATCCATCAGAACATCATGGGGAACCTTGTCAAAAGCTTTACTAAAATCCAAGTAAATGACATCAACCGAATTTCCCCGATCCAGCAAACCTGTTACTTGGTCAAAAAAAGAAACTAGGTTGGTCTGGCTGGACCTGTTGGAGACAAATCCATGCTGACTTCCTTGGATCACCAAATTGTCCTCCAGATGTTTGCAGATCGCTCCCTTTAATATCTGCTCCATTATCTTCCCCACAACAGAGGTCAGACTCACTGGTCTGTAGTTTCCTGGGTCATCCTTCCTCCCTTTTTTGAAGATTGGAATAACGTTTGCTCTTTTCCAGTCCTCCGGGACATCTCCAGTCCTTAAAGAGGTTCCGAAGATGATGGACAAGGGCTGTGCAAGTTCTCTGGAAAGTTCTTTGAGTACTCTCGGGTGCATTTCATCTGGACCAGGGGATTTGAACTCATCCAGTGCAGCTAAATGCCTCTCGACAACCTCCCTATCCATGTTAACCTGCCACCCAGACACTATCCTTTGGCTACAGCCATCTCTAGATGTGCCTAAACACTTTGACCTGTGGGAAAAAACAGATGTAAAATAGGCACTAAGCCTTTCTGCTTTCTCTGCATCTTTCGTTAGAGTTTGTCCATCCGCACCCAACAGTGGGCCTATTGCCTCCTTGACTTTACGTTTGCTCCTCACATAACTGAAAAATCTTTTCTTGTTACAATGGGCTTCCCTGGCCAATCTTAGCTCACTCTCAGCTTTGGCCTTTCTGATGATTGATCTACAGTGCCTAGTAACCTGTAGGTACTCTTCTTTAGAGCTGTGTCCTTCCCTCCATTTCCTGAACATTTTCCTTTTCTTTCTTAGTTCCTCTTGAAGTTCTCTGTTCATCCAAATAGGCTTCTTAGAGCTCCTGCAGTGTTTTCGTCTTTCTGGGATAGTCATTGATTGAGCATGCAATAGCTCTTGTTTGAGTAGCGCCCACCCTTCACATGCTCCCTTCCCTTCCAGCATTCTCGTCCATGGTATGACACTCATCATGTCTCTGAGTTTATTGAAGTTTGCCCTACGAAAATCCAACATCCGCGTCTGGCTACAAGCTTCCTTGGCACCCCATCTCAAAAGGAATTCTATGAGGACATGGTCACATCCCCCTAGGGTCCCCACCTCCTTCACCTCATCCACCAACTCTTGCCTGTTGGTCAGTATTAAGTCCAGTATGGCTGAACCTCTTGTGGGTTCATCTACCATTTGATAAATGAAATTGTGAATAAATGAAAAAGCAACAAATAAGTGATGCTTATTTGGCTGAAATCCCTCCACAAGCAATTGTCTGTAAAGTGTCCAAGCACAATACAGCTACCTGTTCGACAATGTCCGTTTCGGCCAGAAATTGCCTGGGGGGGGGGATTTTTTTTAACTTTAAGAGCATGCAAATGATTAAGTGCCAGCTCCCACACCAGCGAAAAAGGACATTCTGATACATCGAATAAACAAATATGTGTTGCTACAGCTGTTTTCGGGTTTTTAAAAAAAAAATTTCAAAGGGAAGCACGAACACATTGGCTGTTCTGTTTGATTGACAGCCAGGGGCGGGAGGAAGCGCAGAAAAATATCGCCTCCTTTGTTGAGATTTCGGCGAGACCAGAAACTTGTGCATTAGGAGAATAGGGCTAGTGGGAGAGACTTTTTTTCTATAGAAACGGCTATGTGCATTACCGAGACCTGCCACTATTGATTGCAGCGCTTTTCAATAGGACACAGATTTAGCAACATTACCCATTGTGCGGAATGGCCCCTAGTTTTTTTACATGAAAAGAAATCTTCTGGACAAGATGAATTGCATCCAAGGGTACTAAAAGAACTTGTAGATGTAATTTCTCTCCCATTTTTTTTGACAATTCTTAGAGAACAGGTGAAGTATCACAAGACTGGAGGTGGGCAAATGTTGTCCCCATCATCAAGAAGGTGAAAATGTAAGATCTGGGTAACTACCGACCCATCAGCTTGACATCTATAGCTGGAAAAAGTTTAGAACAAATCATCAAACAATAGGTCCTTGAGCAGCTAGAGTAGAAGGGAGAGGAATGGGAAGGTGACTGTAAGCCGCTTTGAGCCTCCTTCGGGTAGGGAAAAGCGGCATATAAGAACCAACTCTTATTCTTATTCTTCTGTAATTACTAAGAGTCAGCATGGCTTTCTCAAGAACAAGAACAATCACAGAAACTTGGTGGGATAATACAATTGGAATACTAAAATTGAGGGGTACAATCTATTCAGAAGGGACAGACAAGAAAGAAGAGGGGAGGTGTAGCAATATATGTTAGGAATCTTTATACTTGTGAAGAAATACAGGTCCCCGAGCATGAAAGTTCAGTTGAGTGTATTTGGGTAGAATCATAGAACCATAGAATCCTAGAGTGGGAAGGGGCCATAGAGGCCATCTAGTCCAACCCCCTGCTCAACGCAGGATTAGCCCAAATCATCCTAAAGCATCCAAGAAAAGCTCCCCCTCACTGGCAGTCTTCAGGCAAAGGTTGGATACACACTTTTCTTGGATGCTTTAGGATGCTTAGGGATGATCCCGCATTGAGCAGGGGGTGGGACTAGATGGCCTGTATGGCCCCTTCCAACTCTATGCTTCTATGATTCTATGATTCTATGATAGATGATCCTAGAGGTCCCTTCTCACTCTAAGATTCTGTGATAAAGCAGTCAGAAATTTCCCGGGATCGGAGAGTGGCATGCATGGGTGCATTGTCGTACCGCATCTCCCATACTCGGAAGACACCCGTTTGCGTGCCTGAACCCGTCCACAGTGGCTCTCAGACATGGCTGTAGAATCCAGATGGGCTGTCAAAGTAATTTCTGAAGTAGGCAAGCTTTTCATTTTCTGGCCTCGACGCAAGACCACAAGTCCTTCATGGCAACGGTAACAGAGATAAAATAATTACATTTTGGGTGCACGCGAGAGTTCCTGAGAAATTGCTAATGGCCTCATTGCTTAGTTCAATCAATTAGACTCGAACTCACAGCAGGAAATATAATTATTTTAATTATTCTGACTTTGAAACCAATGTGTGCAGAATGGAAGCACATTTCATTATTCGGTTCAGGCTTTTGATAAATAAATGCTTTCTGGTGTGGGGGGTGGAGTAAGGAATTGGTCTTTGCAATTATGCAGGCCAATGCAATGAGCAGTTTCTTGAGGGACTGTAAACACACACCCGCACACACGCCACACACAAACACAGAGACACAAAAGGACACGGCCAGTCCTCGGTGACCGGTTGAGGCAAACACATCTGGCAAGTTGCAAATCATTCCAGCCACAACAGTCCAGAAAGGCCCTTGTTTTGCTCGCATCAATCCTTCCTCCCCTCTTTGTCTTTGCTGCTCAGGAATTCAGCAGGCAGAGCCCCGCCTGGTCTGCCAGAAAACTGAGGGGACAAAAGAAAACCATTAAAGAATGGACAAGCAGATGGGGGAAGGAGAGCGGTGGATCTCTCCCCAGCCAGAATCCTCTTGCTTAGACAATCAGGGACTTTTGAAGCAAAACACCCTTTTGTCTTGTTCTTGTTGTTACGTGCAATGATCCTCCAGGCCTTCCTGTCCTCTACCCTTCCCCGGAGCCCATTTAAGTTTGCACCGACTGCTTCAGTGACTCCATCCAGCCACCTCATTCTCTGTTGTCCCCTTCTTCTTCTTTTGCCTTGTGTCTACCAGGTGCGTTTCTACACCCCTTCCCCTACTTCGACCCAAGAGCTCAGGGCATGTACACACTCCGCCATCATGTCTTTCCACAGAACCCTGGGTCCCCACGGGATGAGTATCATTTGGTGGGTGGGTGTGTATGTGTGTGTGAGAGAGAGCCTAGGCAGGCAAAAGATAGATTCCACTTCTTTGTCTGTTTGTTTGTTTACTTTATGTACATAGAACAATAAAGTGGGAAGGGGCCATGCAGGCCATCTAGCCCCACCCCCTGCTCAGTGCAGGATCAGCCTCCAGCATCCAGGAGAAGGATCTGTCCAGCCGCTGCTTGAAGACGGCCAGTGAGGGGGAGCGCCCCACCTCCTTAGGCAGCCCCTTCCATGGCTGAACTAGACTCCTAGAATCCTAGAGTGGGAAGGGGCCATAGAGGCCATCCAGCCCCACCCTCTGCTCAGTGCAGGATCAGCCTCCAGCATCCAGGAGAAGGATCTGTCCAGCCGCTGCTTGAAGACGGCCAGTGAGGGGGAGCTCCCCACCTCCTTAGGCAGCCCATTCCACTGCTGACCTAGACTCCTAGAATCCTAGAGTGGGAAGGGACCCTCAAGGCCATCTAGCCCACCCCCCTGCTCAAGGCAGGATCAGCCTAGAGCATCCATGATAAGTGTCTGTCCAGTTGCTGCTTGGACTACTAGTGTGGATACAGCAATTCTACTTTGCTCACTGACAAACAAGGCAGGCCACTCAATATAGACAACAATCCAATCAGACAGCATAAGAGATCCAATAAAACAAGTGATAGGATTTAGAAAGCAGAACTAGAAAGAAAAAAAAAACATGCAAGGACTGCCTCAGGCATGGCATACCATTATGCAACAAGTTACTCAAATAGGCAGTTTCCTAATTAGTTGGGGGAAATTAGAAATTCGATTAAGGAGACAGAGTGAGTGGTAGGTAACTGAATCTCCACCAATGTATACTATGATTTTTCTCTTTCAAGAGGACTCTCAAATAAACCAGGCAGATATTATACAGGGAGACTTTTTTATTAAAAGGGCAAAATACAAATATACTTATTTGTACATACTTGAGGGACTGCCTTGCGCCCTATGCCCCCCACAGGGCCTTACGCTCTGTGGGCACAAATTTGCTGGTCGTACCCGGTCCCCGTGAGGAGTGTCTTGCCTCAACCAGAGCCAGGGCCTTCTCGGTCCTCACCCCTACCTGGTGGAATGAGCTCCAAGAGGAGCTACAGGCTCTGAGTGTTGGATTGGTTGGGTTAGATTGGGTGTGTCAGTTTTTTAGGAGGATTTTATTGTATTGGGGTTTTATGTGATTTTATTGTATGTGACTTGCCGTGAGCCTTGTGGGAGGGGGGCTGTAAGTCCAATAAATAAATAAATAAATAAAATTAAGAAATGGAAGCTAGCTAAGAGAAAAACATAGTGGGGGGAATTGAGACTAAGAGCCAGCATAGTGGAGGGAATTGAGACTAAAATTACCAGATCTCGTAGTGTCCATGGAATCAGCATCAAAATGGCCAGCTCTTCATGGAAAGAAAAGAAGAAACCCACAAAGTCAAGCTGTATGAGATTAGAACCAGGTATACGCATACACTCCAGGGGAGCAGACTCTTTTCTGAGATACAGCAAAATGTTTCCTCTGGCAAGCTGATATATTAACTTTGGGCTTTCCTGACTTGGACAAAAAGTTATGAGAGTCTTGATGTATTTTCCTGAGGTGGGATACAGATATGAAATGATGCTTGATGACCCTGTAAGTACTAGATGCGAAAAGCTACTAGATTTTTTAATATAATAAAGTATTGCTTAATTAGGGTAAATGAGTTCAAGGAAGTGAAGCTGGGTTTTGATGAAACATACTCAGGCGAGGCAATGGGTTCTTGGGAGACCCATTGTCCTAAATTATGTGTCTCTCCAGGGTGTGGAGGATGTTGTTAGTTTACAGTTCTGAACTATACATCCAGGCTTGTTTCTTGCTTGAATCCATTTTGCGTCATAATCTTTTCTGCCCTACTGGATGGCTCAGGCTAGCCTACCCTTTTCAGAGCTTGGAAGCTAAGCAGGGGTGGCTCTTGCTAATGCTTAAATAGGAGCCCATTAGGGAAGTCCAGGGTTTCTATGCAGAAGCAGGCAGCAATGGACTTCCTCTACAGGTCTTGTTCCCTAACCTGGGTGTAAACTGCACAGAGTTTTTATTCCAACCCCAGATCGATTCAGTCCCTGCCCTCTACACAGAATGCGATTTCCGTTTGGATTTGGGGTGATTTAAATTTTCCTTCTGCAGCAAGAAGGGTTGATCCGGAGTGACCCTACCTTTATTGCGTGATATCTCAGAGTGCTGTTAATCCTCAATATCCATTTGGGAAAGAAAGCTCCGTGGTAGAGAACCTCTGATAGGCTACACTTGGTCATGTGACACGCTTGCCTTAAAGGAGAAGCCCCTAATTTCTCTCAACTTCTGTCGGTCCTGGATTTTTCCTCCCTCCTCTGCCTTTTTCGATCCTCTCCCCTCCCCCTCCCCTCCAAGAAAAGAAAGAGGCTCCCTGCCTGGCTCCTCTCCCCTCCCCCCTTCAAGAAAAGAAAGAAAGAGGCTTGGCTCCCCCCCCCCACACACACACACCTTCTGAGCCTCCCTAACCACATGCAGAAGACTTTCCTGTTTCAATGGGGAGGGGGGGGGGAGAGGAAGACTCAAGTTCAAAGCGATCTGAATTCAACAGGATTGAGAATGGAATAAACAAAGTAAGTGCAGACTCTGCCCTGGATGATCTAGGCCTGCCTGTTCACATCAGATCTCGGTCTTGGCCTGTTTGATTATTATAGCAGAGTTTGTCCAGTCACAGAAGTGTGGTTCTGAGTTCAATAAATAAATCTCCCAAGAAGTACATTACAAAAGGTAAACATTACATGTATCCAAGTAGATTCTGTCCATATTCAGGGTGCAGCCAAATAAGAGGGAGAAGCCTAATCTAAAGAGTACTTTCCCTATCACAAGTGGCCAACTAATCTGGCATTATGCATATGGGAGGATAAAAGCCCTGTGAAGTCATGTGAAGAAGGAGAAGGATGAAGAATACCAAAAGAGAGGAGGGGTCAGAGCTTCCAGTCAGGGCCAAGAGAGGCACCCCATTCAAGGCGATGCTACCTGGACACACTCAAAGGGATGTTGTGTACCCTCCCCAGTGTCCAGGCATGCTGAGTGGCTGCCTCCAACACTCAGAAAGTATTTGGATGGCAGACCACCAAGTAGCCCATGGCTGCTAGGCAGAGGCAGGCAAGGGAAGGCCCTGCACATCTCTGCATTGGCCGGGAGGGCCTGCGCTAGCCCAGGCTCATCAGACCAGAGAAGCTCAGCAGGGATGGGAAAGCCCCAAGGAAATCCAGGGCTGCTACACAGAGGCAGGCCAGGGCAAACCATCGCTGTCTTTTGCCTTGCAAACTCTAGCAGGGTGCCAAAGGTCAGCTGCTCCCTGAGGGAACTTTGCAAAATCAATCCTATGCCGGAACTGAGCTGTTCCACTCCGCGATTGTCCTGTTCCGTTGAAATCCCCCTCTCAACAATTCAGTGTTGCTCATTGTGCTGCAGCCCAAAATGGAGGGCAGGGCTTTGGGAGGGGGCAGGAATCAGAGTCGAAATGGCGTCCCTCTGGATGGGCTGCTAAGCTGGCTCCGTGCTCCTGGGCAAGGCGGTCAAGACAGGGGAATGGGAGCCCAGACAGCTGCTTCCTCCTGGGGCAGCCCTTGGTCCATCGAGGCCAGAGCTGCCCACTCAGAGGGACCAGCGGGGGCTCTCCAAAGACTCATTAAAGGGCTTTCTGGTGGCCGGGATTGGGCCCCAAGACCTTCTGTTGCGGGCCTCCCAATTGCAGCTGCAGGTCTTTGGGGGTAAGAAGAGGCCTCCAGGCAGAGGAGATGAATTCCCCCGGAGAACAAAGGCAGCCCAACTCTGCTGGGTCGATTCCCTCGCATTGTGCCCCACTGAAGCCCCGCCCCCTCAGATCCTCCCCCTCCCCCCCGCCAAGGCTCCATCCCCACGCCCATCCCTGGCAGCATCTCCCAGGCAGGAGGTGATGGGCAAGACCCAGGAGACCCAGGAGAGTGTCGGGGATCAGGCTGAGCCCAGCCGGTGGAGTCCCAAGTGAAAGCGCATCAAGAATCCAACAGTCAGTTGCAAATTCTAAAGTAGAGCTTTATTAGGCAAATCCACAGTTAGCTGAGCATGCCAAGATCTTCCTAAGCAAAGATCTTGATAATAACAAAGTACAAGCGAAACGGGTGGGGTAGATATAGGGTGCACCAAATAGAGGAGGGGTGCTCAGAGGGTTTGGCGGGAGAGTGGGTAAGAATGACAAAAGGGGTCCTGTTCCCAGGCTACCAGATGGCCAGGTGCCTTATCGGGGAGATGGCACATTGTTGAGACTTAGCTGTCTCCGCAAGGACACTTACAGTGAGATTGATACAGTTGTTGGGGCTCCTCGCCCGCTGGGAAAGGAAGGGAGGAAACTTCTCAGAGGACAGGTTTATTGCTTTATGGCCTTGGGCTGCCTCGGCTGGAGGAAGCCTGAGAAAGTGGGAATATGCAGGAGCAGTGGGGAACAGGATGGCATGAACCAGGGGGGTCATGACAGAGAGCCACTGAGGGGCCCGTAACGACTGGTGGCCCCAGGCCAGAGTCGGCCTTAGGCAACAGCATACTTGCCCCTGACTGTTCCTCTCTCCAGGGATTCCCAGGCCACAGCTGGCCACCTTCGCTGCATGCCAAGCAGACTCTGTCTCCATGAGCCCCCAAAGAGAAGGCTGCAATCTTCCCATGACAGGACACATCTGGACCAAGCCAGAGGAGGCACAAGAGATCAGGGCACTGGAAGGGTGCCAACCTTTTATTATTGCCCCTGGCTGCACTCCCTCCCCACTCCAAGCCCTGCCCTCCCCTCCACCCCAATCTCGGACCGTTTTCCAATCTGGCAACCCCCCTGGTTACCTGGTGGGGTAACCCCTGCTGGGGCAGGTATCCGCATTGGGAGTGACAGAGGCATGTTGGCGATACGGGGGCAGTGCTCTGTGTTGGGGGGCAAAACTCTTTCTCACGGAAGCTAACTCCGCCCCCAGCCGGAACATCCATATCTGCATTCCCGTGCCAGCCAGAACTGGCATCTGTGTTGCCCACATTAAGAAGCCTGTTTCTCGTGGGCCCCTCCCAGCAGAGCGGCATCAGGGGAAGGGGCCTCAAAACAGGGATCTTCCCACCCCCGGGGGGCAGGGGGGCCTGGGAACCAGAGGGTGGCTGGAATCCTCCCCATTGTGCCACAGGGGCACCATCCGTGGGTTCCCTCGCCTGCTGCTGCTGCAGAGGCCACTGGCTTCAAGCGCCTCCCTCCCTGGTCCCTGGCGCCTGGCGCCTGCTTCCTGCATCACGGCCCCTGAAGCAGCCTCACCCTCGAGAAGACCCCGCTGGCAAGCGAGGGGGGCTCACAGTGCCCTCCAGAGTCTCTCCCAGCCCCGCCTCGGCTCCCCTTTTAGGTCCCTCTTGCCGTTGCACATTCTGTAGCGGCGCACGGCTCCCCTTCGATGCACAGGCTTAACAGCACGCGAGATCTTTTTTTAGGCCCTGTTTAATCCACATTTTTGATTAAGAAAGCGCATAGAGCGAGCGCCTTCCCCGCCACGCGCGCTATCTAGCAGACTGGTTAAATACATATTTATATCAATTTTCGCCCCCTCCAAAATAGTTTCATTCAGTGCATTAGACCAGCAAGCCTGATAAATATTAAAAAGCGTGATATTTAGAAGAAAAGGGTTAGGAAAATATATCTTTAAAGAAAAGCATTTTGAACGGTGCTGTTTTTAAAAATAAATATCGCAACAGGTTTTCCCCAGAGGAAAAATCCACAGACGGTGCTAAAGGCTGAGATCAGAGGGAACGGGTATATTTGGGGAATGCCCACTCTGGGTTAGGGGAGGGCTTTGAGGGCAGAGAGTGGGGACAGGGCTCAGCTTGGTCCGGGGCCACGAGGCCAACCCTCCAAAGTGGCTCTCCCCTGCAGGGGAGCTGATCCCGGCTTTCCCTCCCGTCCCCAAACACCGTCCCAACCAGCCACTGGGCTGTGTCCCTGGAACCGGCCAGGTGAGAGCAAGTCCTCCCTCCCACACCTGAACTCAGCAATCTGAATGAACAGACCGGGATGGGCAGCCTTGCCGAGTATCTCCAGCCTCTGCAGGAAATCAAGGGACTCTGTTGATCAGGGAAGTGACTTAGGGAACATCGTAGCTTCCCTTGATTACCTTAAGATTCTCTCTGGCAACCCTAAGACAGAACCCCGTGACATGCAGCATTTTAAAGATCACTGCTCTTTTTATTCTGGCGTAACCTTTAAGGGACGAGAGAAAGAGAGCCCGTTGCGTCCCCAAAGAGAGGTTCTGAGGCCTGATTAACGCATAATCGAAGGACTCCTCGTTTGAAGGCACAATTCTGATGCTTGGGGTCACAGACCTTCCGGAAAGTCACCCAGTACATCAGGGGCCAATTTGTGTCTTGTGCCGTCGTCTTGCAAAATCTTAAGTCTTTCCCGGGTGTTCTTCGCGGGTCAGAATTCATCGCTATGCAGCAGAATTCTTCCGCAACAAAAAGGCTCTTCGGTTTCAGCATCAAAGCTGCACTGAGGTTCTTGCCACAGAAGCTCAGAACTGTGTTTATGTAGCTCATTGTCAGTCAAGGGAGGCAGGCGTGTCTTTGAGGGGGGGGGCTATTCCGTGTCCCTGGGGGGAAACGTGGAAAACGGTTTTGCTATATTTCAGGTGTGAAACCACATTCGTTCTAAGACTGTGACCCTAAGAGCAAGCATCGCTGGGGAAAATGGGCCATTCTCCTAAGTAGATTTGCTTCGGATTGCTCAGTACTGGAAAATATGTGGGGAAAGATACACAGGGACATAGGATTATTATTTCAAAAGATATTAAATATTAAAATGGCTTTTGACTTGGTCTTTGATTCCGGTTAAATGAAACATGATGCTGATGTGCTGCAGTTGTGTTATTTGGTCTCCAAAAGCAAATAGGTCGAAATTAATTCAGAAGAATTTTCAGCTAAACATCCGGAAGGAGTTCCTGACAGTTAGGGTGGTTCCTCAGTAGAACGGGCTTCCTCGGGAGGTGGCGGTTTCTCCTTCTTTGGAAGGTTTTAGACAGAGGCTAGATAGTCATCTGACAGAAATGCTGATTTTATTAAATTAGGCAGATGGTGAGTGGGTGGGCTGGAAGGGATGTGTTCCTCACTTGGGGCCCTTCCTTGCAGACCAAGGGAATTGCTGGTCACCATGGTAGCTGAATTCCCTCCAGGCCAGGCTGGTTCTGGAGATTTTTGGTACAAAATGCCAGTTGTGCAGCCTGAGGGTGTTTCTGTGTAAAACTTAAATATGATCAACAGTTCTTCCTTCAGGGACTGGCCCGGGTGAGTTACCACATTGGCCTGAAACAGCAGAACAAAGCGGGACTCCAGTCCGGCACCTTCTGTGTGCTTCGAAGTGCTTTCAAGAACAAAGATTTATTCTGGATATAAGAATTTGTGCGCATGCACCCTTTGAAGAACAAAGTTGTAGTCTGGGCACGAGGTTCCATGTGCATACACTTCACACTTCTACAGGTATGTTCCTCCTCTCACCTATGAGGTCCCACCTGGGAATCTGGAAAACTCCCAGGCCCCCTTTGCCTTCCAATCCACCCCTCCTCCAGGGGAAGGGGCAGTTCAGGGAAGGGATAGACTAAGAGAGCCGGGCAGGGAAGGCTAAGGAATGAGGAGCAAGAGGAAGAAGGTCAGGCTGCCTCAGGAAGAAGGGAGAATTGCGAGGTCTTCCAGTGGTGCTCCCACAAAGCCTAATCGGGTGCTGAGGATGCAGAAGGATAAGGCTGAAGCGGAAGGACCCTGAAGGAAGCAATGCAGACGATGTCTTATTCAGTGAGGCAGATTCCTTGCCTGTGTCCAGAGCCTGGGAAATACCATGGAAGGCCACCTCTACCGTTAAAACTGAAAAAGGCCTGTTCCTATCTTGTTGTTGTTGGGATGACCACAGGAAGTTGGATGAGCCAAGTGCAGAGGAGACTCTTGACCCCGGGATCAGTGCAGTCCTCCATAGCAGACGGGATGTTCCGTGGATAGAGAACGGGCTAGAAAGCCGCCCCCAAAGAGTGATTGCCAAGGGTATTTCATCGGAGGGGAGGGAGGGGAGCAGAAGTAGAGGGCCCAGTTCTGGGTCTGGTACTTTTCAGTATTCCTATCAGTGATCTGGATAAGAGGGGAGGGGGACTCCTCATTAAATAGGCGAATGGCACCAAGTTGAGAGGAGAGGAAAACACCCCAGAAGATAGAGATAGAGTTCAACAAGATCTGAGCCTGCTGGAAAAGTGGGCGACTGAGAACAAGGTGCAGTTCAATACGGAGAAGTGCAGAGTCCAACATCTGGGTCACAAAAATGAGCAGCAGGGCTACTGCACGGGAGAGACACTGCTGGGGAGGCAGCAGGGTGTGTGTGAACGTGCTTCCAATTGCTTTCCATTCCTCTCCCCACAACAGGCACCCTGGGTGGGCCTGAGAGAGCTCTGAGAGAGATGCTCTGCGTGAACAGCACTCTCAGGGCTATCAAGACTGTGATCAGCCTGATGCTTTTCTTCTTGAACCTTCTCTCTGCTAGAAGGCAGCAGGGATTCTCCATTCTCTACCCTGCCCACATTGTCAGCTTCTAAACAAAAGCTTTCCTCCATTTCAACTGTACAGTCATAGAGATCAAAGATTAATCAGGAATTAGCTTGAAAGGAACAAAGCGGGTGTCATTCCTAAATCTAGGGTCAAGCAGAAGCAAAGGTTTAATATTTTCATGTAATGTGTCTGGCAGTTTGCAGAGTGTTCATTTAGACCAGCTCACCCCTTGAGCCGTAGGCCAAGAGAGGGATGGCTTTTGCCATGAAAAATGGAGCGACACCAGCTCCCAGGCCCGGCCCTGTTGAGGTATTAAGCCCTTGACATTGTTACCTTTAGCTAAAGGCACAGCAGGCCGGGTCTGTCAGTGGAACTTGTGTAGAATGTTGTGCGTATTTCCTTCGCCTCTCATCCTTGTCCCTTCCTGAAAAACAGCCTCACAATTCATGGCCTCCGGAACGCGACAAATCTCTGGGCCGCTCCAGTCAAAAGCTCCCTAATAAATTGTGATGAGATCGATAAGCATCATATCGCTGCTGGCTGCACACTAACTCCCCCCTGGACAACTCTGGGAATGTTCTCGTTCAGATCTGCAAAGCTTTCTGTGGCACCAGCTGACCTGATGCCCGATGGGATGTCCGCCCGAGAGAAGACGAGGAGTAATTTTTGGTTGGGTTGGGAGTTTTTCATGGCACGATGCTTTCAATTTTGATTCTGAATGTTTTGATTGTGTTGGGAACCTCCCCAAGCCCGCTTGTGGAGAGGGAGGCTCAGGAATTGTAAAATGCAAGAGCATTTCATTAAAGATTTCTTATATGTGACACAACTGGCAAGCAGCCTGAGTGTGAGATTCTTCTGTTCTGAATAAGCAAGCCTTCAGGAAGAATAGTTTCTTTATTAGAAAGGAAGCTTTTATTAGAAAGCTATCAGGAATCACAGAATCATAGAGTGGGAAGGGGCCATACAGGCCATCCAGTCCAACCCCCTGTTCAACGCAGGATCAGCCCTAAGCATCCTAAAGCACCCAAGAAAAGTGTGTCTCCAACCTTTGCTTGAAGACGGCCAGTGAGGGGGAGCTCACCACCTCCTTAGGCAGCCTATTCCACTGCTGAACTAGACTCCTAGAATCCCAGAGTGGGAAGGGGTCACACAGGCCATCTAGTCCACCCCCTGCTCAGTGCAGGATCAGCCTCAAGCATCCAGGAGAAGGATCTGTCCAGCCGCTGCTTGAAGACAGCCAGTGAGGGCGAGCTCCCCACCTCCTTAGGCAGCCCCTTCCACTGCTGAACTAGACTCCTAGAATCCTAGAGTGGGAAGGCGCCATGCAGGCCATCTAGTCCACCCCCTGCTCAGTGCAGGATCAGCCTCAGGTATCCAGGAGAAGGATCTGTCCAGCCGCTGCTTGAAGACGGCCAGTGAGGGTGAGCTCCCCACCTCCTTAGGCAGCCCCTTCCACTGCTGAACTAGACTCCTAGAATCCTAGAGTGGGAAGGGTCCATGCAGGCCATCTAGTCCCACCCCCTGCTCAGTGCAGGATCAGCCTCCAGCATCCAGGAGAAGGATCTGTCCAGCCGCTGCTTGAAGACGGCCAGTGAGGGGGAGCTCCCCACCTCCTTAGGCAGCCCCTTCCACTGCTGAACTAGACTCACAGAATCCTAGAGTGGGAAGGGGACATGAAGGCCATCCAGTCCCACCCCCTGCTCAGTGCAGGATCAGCCTCCAGCATCCAGGAGAAGGATCTGTCCAGCCGCTGCTTGAAGACGGCCAGTGAGGGGGAGCTCCCCACCTCCTTAGGCAGCCCCTTCCACTGCTGAACTAGACTCACAGAATCCTAGAGTGGGAAGGGGACATGAAGGCCATCCAGTCCCACCCCCTGCTCAGTGCAGGATCAGCCTCCAGCATCCAGGAGAAGGATCTGTCCAGCCGCTGCTTGAAGACGGCCAGTGAGGGGGAGCTCCCACCTCCTGAGGCAGCCCCTTCCACTGCTGAACTAGACTCCTAGAATCCCAGAGTGGGAAGGGGTCACACAGGCCATCTAGTCCAACCCCCTGCTCAGTGCAGGATCAGCCCTAAGCATCCTAAAGCACCCAAGAAAAGTGTGTCTCCAACCTTTGCTTGAAGACAGGCAGCCTTGACACCCTGAAGTCTTACAAGGAAGAGGACCTTAATGGCTGGAGCCGTTAATGGCTTAGCCTGTGGGAAGGACTGTGGGGAAAGGCACAGGGAGTCATCCCACACATGCATTAACGCTCCTTCCAAGGGATCCGCTGGCCACATGGGTGGGCCTGGGCAGGAATTTGGGAGGCCTTTCTGTGTTTGGCTAGTTAGAGGAGCCTTTCTTCTGCAGCTGCATTTTGTTTTGAGACAGGGTGGGAGGAAGAGGCCTTGCAGGATGACTGTTAGGTGGAAGCCCACTTTGACAGGGACACTCATGACGAGAATCCTGAACCATGAAGCTGGGGGGGGGGGCATTCCTTAATAGTTTGTCCTCTGTTCCTATGGTGGGGGAGAGTTTGAGGGTGGGCACGCTGCATGATGAACAGCATCTGACAAATATTTTTGCATAGGCCAGGCATGGCCAAACAGTGGTTCTCCGTATATCCATGTTCATGGCAGGGGCTCATGGGAATTGTAGTCCATGGACATCTGGAGAGGCACCATTTGGCCATGCCTGCCATAGACCAATGCAGGTGGATACATCTTTTAAACAC
Organism: Paroedura picta; assembly: GCF_049243985.1. NCBI lineage: Eukaryota > Metazoa > Chordata > Lepidosauria > Squamata > Gekkonidae > Paroedura > Paroedura picta. Next base: position 185,394,305 of record NC_135370.1, on the reverse strand, counting down.
ATGCTCTACATGTCCCCAGTTATTTTGTCTTTTGGAGATGAAGTCAATGCCTGATGTCCAGGTTAAGAGCTTGACTTCCCAGTTTAGAGAGCGAGGCTTGATTCCCCACTCCCTGGGTGACCTTGGGCTAATCCCAGTTCTCTCAGCCCCACCTCGCTCACAGGGGGTCTGTTGGGGGGAGGGAAAGGAAGGCAGTTGGAAGCTGCTTGGAGACTCTTTGGGGGAGAGAAAAGCAGGGTATAAAAGCCAGCTCTTCTCCTTTTAGCCATTTTGGGTTAGAATAGTCATTGCCCTTTGAGGCTGTTTTACAGACTGTTTTCCTGTTTCCCGGAGGCTGAAGGTCAATGAAAATGGATCCTGCCCCCCCCACGCCCCTCCCCCAGCCTTTACTGTTGCAAAAAGTCTTCCCTTTCAACTCCGGAGAGACCATTGGCTGCTTCGCACCATCCACGAGACTGAGGACTTTGCAACCTTATAAACATCTGAGCAGATGGCGGAGGGGCATGGACTTATTTTTAGATATTTGGAAATCTTTTATAGAAACTTAAGGGTAGATTTGACACTCTTGTTGTTGCATTTTCGAGGACACATTTTCTTTCTTCCTCCTTTCTGTTTGGAATTGCCTTTAGGAGAATCAAAGGAGTGCCAAGAAAGCCAGCCCTGTCTCTGAGGGGCCCGGGTGGACTTGCCCAGATGTGGCCCCAGGCAAAGAATGGCCCAGTAGAAGCTGCCCTTTCCAAAAGGCCACAGGGATGGCGTAGGCTGCCCATGTTTCACAAATCAATAACTGGATTCCACCCCAAGTGTGACATGTCCCGTGCCTGCGTTGACGGAGCGGTGCCGGGGAAAAGGGAAGAGAATTGTTCCAAAAGGGAACCACTCAGGAGGTCACTTCTACAAGGGGACAAACAGGTGGCCTGCAAGGACTTTTCTTCCTTCCCTTCCTGAAAACCCCCACAGTTTCCCCTGTTCCCTGCTTCCTTCCTTCCCACCCACCAGCCTGAGGGCTTTGATTCACCCTGGGAAAGTCCAACGTGCTTCTGGCCACTGGCTGAGCCAAACCCAGCTGTCCAGTGGGGACCCTGAAGGAGCACTCCATTCCCCCCTGTGTCCCTCTCCTCACATTATTTCTTCCTTCCTTCCCTTCCCTTCCCCCGGCAGAGCCCACGTCCTCATCCTTCCCTGCTCCCTCTTCACTTTCCTGTCCACTGGCTCACATTCTATCTGCCAGCCCGTCTTCGGCTACAGCTTCTTGAACATTTTGTTATGTCATTGATGCCACAGGGAGCCAAAGCAACTTGCATTAGGGTGAATGTGTGGAACTGGCCCAGGATAACCCCGTGAGCTTCTTGGGGCTCCAACATCCTACACAGAAACTCTCACCACCACACTGGCTTTCAGAGGATGACCACTATGGTTGGGGAGTCGTCCATGAGGAGGGTAGCAAGTTGACTGGTGGTAAATGCTAGACGTGTCCTCCAATGAAGAAGAAGGAGAAGGAGAAGGAGAAGGAGAAGAAGAAGAAGAAGAAGAAGAAGAAGAAGAAGAAGAAGAGTTGATTCTTACATGCCGCTTCTCTTACCCGAAGGAGTCTCAAAGCGGCTTACATTCACCTCTCCCTACAACAGACACCCTGTGAGGGAGGGGAGGCTGAGAGAGCCCTGAGATTACTGAAGAAGAAGGAGAATTGGTTCTTATATGCCGCTTTTCCCTACCCGAAGGAGGCTCAAAGTGGCTTACAGTCGCCTTCCCTTTCCTCTCCCCACAACAGACACCCTGTGAGGTGGGTGAGGCTGAGAGAGCCCTGAGATTACTGCCTGGTCAGAACGGTTTTATCAGTGCTGTGGCGAGCCCAAGGTCACCCAGCTGGCTGCATGTGGGGGAGTGCAGAATCGAACCCGGCATGCCAGATTAGAAGTCACCACTCGAAACCACTACACCAAACTGTCCCTCCCTCCCCCAAAAGGCCAAAGCAGTCCAGAGGGCCCTGTCCCTCCTTCACCTTTTACTGGCAGAAAGCCAGGGCTTGAAGGCTGGCAATTCTGTCGCAGTGTTGTGGCCTAGCATTGATGGCATTTCTTTCTCATACTTACTGGTTTGCTTCTTCCTTGAGGCAAAGGCTAACCTGATGTGTTTTGTTTAGATTTCATACCTTTCTGCAAACCTGGGGGTTTGCCAGGCTTGCAGAAAGAACTGGCCTGTCTTTTCGTGACCCCAGTCTCTGGGTTTAATTATCCGCAGATAGGACTATGTTGAGAATTAGGTGTATCAATGAGAGGACTGAAGTCTATTGCAAAATTGATTGTGTGTGTGACCTGGGGTGCAAAGGCTGACGACAAGGCACTAGTTTCAGCGAACGCTGTGTGCTGCCTTTTGTCGTGTTTGTGCTATTCTCCAGCTCTGCGCTCCTGCGTTTTCATTGGATGCCTTTGCGGGTTTCCTTTCTTGATGCCACTGCCATGAGGCTCGTGCATTAACACCACCCTTGGATTGGGTGACGGGTTTTGTTTTGCTTTTGTAAAATAAACGCGATATGATTGTGTTGCCTGGACATGACGAGGTTAGTGAGTCTGAATTGGGGTGCTTGTGCTGTGACTGGCATGCCTCTAATGACGCCTCTGCTATCATCTGCCTGTCAGGTTTATGTAAAACCCGACAAGATAACTGCAGCCAGCTCTCCTTTTGTCTGACAGAAATCTGTGACCTATTTAGAAACAAGCCTGAGCACAAAAGCTCTATGCGCCGAGGAGAAGGGGATCAGCACCGGTGCTCACCTTGCGGTAGATGTGACATTATTGTGACAACTGTGCTTTCATGCTGAGCGGGCCTTTGGTGTGCGGAGCATGGATTATGCAGATGGAACCGTGGCAGAGTGGCAGGAGAATGCCAGCGGTGTTCCTGCTCCCAAGCTGGGGATAATGGAGCCAGCAGTGGAGGGGCCGGGTGGAGGGGTCTTGGCGCAGGTGACAGGGGGTCACTCTTTCCCTGGCTGCGATCAGTTTACTCGGGAAGCCATCTGCTCCATCCGGAGGAAGCACAGCCCTGCTCACTCACACAGAAGGTGCCCGACTGGCCCTGCTGCCTGGCGATGGTTGCTTCAGTGCAAAAGGGGAAGGGGTGGGCATGGCTGGGGCAAAGGAGCTCTGTCTGCTTTCCCCCCCCCCCAAAAAAAAAGATACACTGCAGCCCTGGGTGGGGCTGGTCTGTTCCGTGTCTCATTCCTGCCTCATTCACCTTCAGATGGGCAGGGCGTGTTGCCCTCTTTCGTGCACAGGAACTGCATGGACTGAGGCTGAACAGCTGCCACCCCTTAGGTGGAAAACTGGAACCACAGGCTGTCTCCAGACTACAGAAATCAGTTCCCCTGGAGAGAATGGCTGCCTTGAAAGGCAGGAGTGATTGCATGTCTGCTGAGCTCCCTCCCCTTCCCGGACTCCATCCTCTCCTGATACAACCTGCAAATTGACAGAAATTGCCCAGCCCAGAGGAGGCCGCTCTACAGGAATGGAGGGGGGGGCGGGGAAACATCAGTGCAGCAGCTGGCATCATGTGGGCGGAGCTCCTTTCCCTCCTTTCATACTGGCATTTTCTTGTCTGGTGGGGAGCCTGCAGGTTTTTATGGTCCCTCCACACCTCAAACGGACTGGGGCCACCCTCCAACCCATGACACCAAGATGCAAGTGCCGACTTTAGAGCAGCGAATGCCTTTTCCCAATTATTCAAATTTTTCTCAGATTCACTGAGAAACAGGTAGGAAAAACCAAATACACCAATATAGGATGGGGGAACATAGTCTTGGCAGTAGCATGTGTGAAAAGGATCTGGGAGTCTTAGTAGACCATACATTGAACAGGAGTCAGCAGTGTGACTCAATGGCTAAAAAGGCAAATGGGATTTTGGGCTGTATCAAACGAAGTATCGTGTCCAGATCACGGGAGGTGATGGTACCACTTTGCTCTGGTTTGGCTTCACTTGGAGTCCTGTGTTCAGTTTTGGGCACCCCAGTTGAAGAGGGATGTAGACAAACTGGATCATGTCCAGAGGAGGGCAGCAAAGATGGCGAGGGGTTTGGAGACTAAGTTGTATGAAGAAAGGTTGGGGGAGCTTGGTCTGTTTAGCCTGGAGAGGAGACAAAAGAGAGGGGATCTGATAACCATCTTCAAGTATTTAAAAGGCTGCTATGTAGAGCAGTGGTCCCCAACCCCCAGTCTGGGAACTGGGACCGGTCTGGGGATCAGTCGGTACCAGGCCGCGGCTCCTCCTCCTCCTCCTCACCAGCTTCTGCTTTGGGGGCTGCCCTGCCACTCTGCCGCTGGCTCACCTTGGGTGCTCTCCAGTGGCTGCCATGGCTGGGGCTTCCCCGCAGCATGGCACTGCGCAGTGCTGTTGGCAGCACCCCCCCCCCCAATGGGCAGTGGGAAGTGAGGAGTGCCAGCGGGAAAGCAAGTGGAACAGGGACTCAGGCAGCCACGGCGACATCCTTTGGCAATGTCAGGATCAGTGCTTGCTCTCTGCCATGAATTGTCCATGAACAGGGGTTACCCCATCTTGTCTGTATTCCACTGTTCTTTTCCTGGATTTCCATGTAACCGAAGCCTGCTCTCTATGTAACCCAGGCCTATTCTCTGTTCCCATGTTATCATGCTTTGTAGTGCCCGCTCTGAATTGTTTGTGTTTTGATCCCTGCCCGCTCACTCTGCTTTTGGTAACAGAGCGAGAGTTGGTAGATGAGGTGAAGGAGGTGGGGACCCTAGGGGGAAGTGACCATGTCCTCATAGAATTCCTTTTGAGATGGGGAGCCAAGGAAGCTTGTAGCCAGACGCGGTTGTTGGATTTTCGTAGGGCAAACTTTAATAAACTCAGAGACATGATGAGTGTCATACCATGCACGAGAATGCTGGAAGGGAAGGGAGCATGTGAAGGGTGGGCGCTACTCAAAAAAGAGCTATTGCATGCTCAATCAATGACTATTCCAGAAATACGAAAACACTGCAGGAGCTCTAAGAAGCCTATTTGGATGAACAGAGAACTTCAAGAGGAACTAAGAAAGAAAAGGAAAATGTTCAGGAAATGGAGGGAAGGACAGAGCTCTAAAGAAGAGTACCTACAGGTTACTAGGCACTGTAGATCAATCATCAGAAAGGCCAAAGCTGAGAGTGAGCTAAGATTGGCCAGGGAAGCCCATTGTAACAAGAAAAGATTTTTCAGTTACGTGAGGAGCAAACGTAAAGTAAAGGAGGCAATAGGCCCGCTTTTGGGTGCGGATGGACAAACTCTAACGAAAGATGCAGAGAAAGCAGAAAGGCTTAGTGCCTATTTTACATCTGTTTTTTCCCACAGGTCAAAGTGTTTAGGCACATCTAGAGATGGCTGTAGCCAAAGGATAGTGTCTGGGTGGCAGGTTAACATGGATAGAGAGGTTGTCGAGAGGCATTTAGCTGCACTGGATGAGTTCAAATCCCCTGGTCCAGATGAAATGCACCCGAGAGTACTCAAAGAACTTTCCAGAGAACTTGCACAGCCCGTGTCCATCATCTTTGGGACCTCTTTAAGGACTGGAGATGTCCCGGAGGACTGGAAAAGAGCAAACGTTATTCCGATCTTCAAAAAAGGGAGGAAGGATGACCCGGGAAACTACAGACCAGTGAGTCTGACCTCTGTTGTGGGTAAGATAATGGAGCAGATATTAAAGGGAGCGATCTGCAAACATCTGGAGGACAATCTGGTGATCCAAGGAAGTCAGCATGGATTTGTCTCCAACAGGTCCTGCCAGACCAACCTGGTTTCCTTTTTTGACCAAGTAACAGGTTTGCTGGATCACGGAAATTCGGTTGATGTCATTTACTTGGATTTTAGTAAAGCTTTTGACAAGGTTCCCCATGATGTTCTGATGGATAAGTTGAAGGACTGCAATCTGGATTTTCAGATCGTTAGGTGGATAGGGAATTGGTTAGAGAACCGCACTCAAAGAGTTGTTGTCAATGGTGTTTCATCAGACTGGAGAGAGGTGAGTAGCGGGGTACCTCAGGGTTCGGTGCTCGGCCCGGTACTTTTTAACATATTTATTAATGATCTAGATGAGGGGGTGGAGGGACTACTCATCAAGTTTGCAGATGACACCAAATTGGGAGGACTGGCAAATACTCCGGAAGATAGAGACAGAGTTCAACGAGATCTGAACACAATGGAAAAATGGGCAAATGAGAACAAGATGCAATTTATTAAAGATAAGTGTAAAGTTCTGCATCTGGGTCAGAAAAATGAAAAGCATGCCTACTGGATGGGGGATACGCTTCTAGGTAGCAATGTGTGTCAACGAGACCTTGGGGTACTTGTGGATTGTAAACTAAACATGAGCAGGCAGTGTGATGCAGCGGTAAAAAAGGCAAATGCCATTTTGGGCTGTATCAACAGAGGCATCACATCAAAATCACAAGATGTCATAGTCCCATTGTATACGGCACTGGTCAGACCACACCTGGAGTACTGTGTGCAGTTCTGGAGGCCTCACTTCAAGAAGGACATCGATAAAATTGAAAGGGTACAGAGCAGAGCGACGAAGATGATCTGGGGCCAAGGGACCAAGCCCTATGAAGATAGGTTGAGGGACTTGGGAATGTTCAGCCTGGAGAAAAGGAGGTTGAGAGGGGACATGATAGCCCTCTTTAAGTATTTGAAAGGTTGTCACTTGGAGGAGGGCAGGATGCTGTTTCTGCTGGCTGCAGAGGAGAGGACACGCAGTAATGGGTTTAAACTTCAAGTACAACGATATAGGCTAGATATCAGGAAAAAGTTTTTCACAGTCAGAGTAGTTCAGCAGTGGAATAGGCTGCCTAAGGAGGTGGTGAGCGCCCCCTCACTGGAAGTCTTCAAGCAAAGGCTGGATACACACTTTTCTTGGATGCTTTAGGATGCTTAGGGCTAATCCTGCGTTGAGCAGGGGGTTGGACTAGATGGCCTGTATGGCCCCTTCCAACTCTATGATTCTATGATTCTATGGTAACAGCAACATTGTATCTTGTCGCTGGCACCGGCCAGTCCAAGGACGTGCGAATTGTAGCACCTCTGACAGGATGCCTGGGGTGGCACCTGGGGAAGAGGGCACCCCTCCCCTTGGGAACATTCAAGTTTTGGGCGGGAGAATTGGATTGAAAAGGGCTTGCAATTCTATTGTGGGGTAGATTAGACTTCTTGAGTTATAGTGACTAGAGTAAACTTCCATTAAAGCTTTCTTATTATAGAAGTTTTGTTGTGAGTTCTTTTAGTGACAGGCAAAAGACTACCCCCCCCCCTTGGGCCTCAGTAAAATTGTCAAGCATTGACCGGTCCCTGGCGATAAAAAGGTTGGGGACCACTGATGTAGAGGATGGAACAGAGTTGTTCTCACTTGCCCCAGAGAGACGCACCAGAAGCAATGGGCTGAAATTAATTCAAAAGAAATTCCATCTAAACATCCAGAAGAAGTTCCTGACAATTAGATTTTTTTCTTAGTGGAACAGGCTTCCTTGGGAAGTGCTGGGCTCTCTATCTTTGGAAATTTTTAAACAGAGGCTGGAGAGCCATCAGATGGACATGCTGATTCTGTGAAGGTTCAAGGGGGTGGCAGGTTACAATGGATAAGCGACAAAGTTTTGAGTTTCCTGCATTGTGTGGGTGGGTTGGACTAAATTCCAACTCTATTATTCTAGGTTTCTATGATTCTAGGTAGGCCCAGGGATGTAGCCCCATTGCAGGAGTACAGGCCCATACCCACAGCCTTAGAGTCTACTTGCACTACAAATGGTTTGGTCAGGTATAAATGGCAGAGGATGCGTTCCATAGTCAACATGCGCTTCAACTCCTCAAAAGCAGATGGACACTCAGGAGTCAATTGCAGCTGAGCCCCAGGGATCATTGCTTCCTTCCCCTCCCATTGTGTTCAATCAGCCTGTGCGAGGGACTGCTACCTGGGCAACATTTGCCTGAAAATTCAATAAAAAATTGCAAATTTTTAAACCCCATTTTTAAACCCCTGCAGTGACACTTGGTACCGCCAAAAGTCCAGGCACTCTTTGTGAAATTCAGACCTCATGGCATAGATGCGGTTCTGTCACCTGAGAACCTCACACACCGGAGGCATATGCTCTTTGTGAGTTTGCGAATAAATTAAAAAGTCATCAGGTTAAACCAAGGCCATTTTGTGCAGCAAGTCATGGGGTACTTCATTGATAAAGTTCATAAAGAACCCTGATGTGCCATTGAGTCTGAACGGCATAACAAGGCATACAAACTCACACAACTTTCACCCTATAATACGTCTACCTCAGGTCCAATTTCGTGAATATCTTCCCAGAGCCCAACTGCCCCAAGATATCCTTAACGAGTGGCAAGGGACATTAGAGGTAGAGGTAGAGGTATCACTGAGACCCCCATACACAGTGCAAAGTCTCAGGGTGCCATCTTTCTTTTTAGTAACTAGCACTGGCTCAGCCATGCCTGAAATTGCCAACTAAATAAAACCCCTATCAAGGTATTTGTCTAGGATCTTCCACAGCTCCTCCTTCTCCCTCAGAATCATGGAGTAAATTTTGGTCTTTGGCAGGGTCTCACCCGGTTTTAACTCAATGGCACAATCAGTCTTATGATGTGTATATTTATTGCACTCCTTCTCTTTGGAAATCCCCTTTAAATCTTTATACTTTCTGAGCAGGGCATCTATCTCCCCCATGCTGGGCCCTGCTTGCTTGACTCTGGCCACAAAATAGACTACTATTGCTCCCTGCCCGTGTGCAGCTCTGACGCTTGGTGCTGATGGCTCCAGCACTCCGTGTATTTAAAAGTCATCCCCTGAACCCTCCAACACACATCCGGGTTGTGGCAACAAGGCAAGTCCAGACTCAGGATCAACCTCAATCATTGATAAGTACCTATCCACCCTATGCTTGAAGACAGCCAGTGAAGGGGAGCTCCCCACCTCCTTAGGCAGCCCCTTCCACTGCTGAACTAGACTCCTAGAATCCTAGAGTGGGAAGGGGCCATGCAGGCCATCTAGTCCCACCCTCTGCTCAGGGCAGGATCAGCCTCTAGCATCCAGGAAAAGGATCTTTCCAGCCGCTGCTTGAAAACAGCCAGTGAGGGGGAGCTCCCCACCTCCTTAGGCAGCCCCTTCCACTGCTGAACTAGACTCCTGGAATCCTAGAGTGGGAAGGGGCCATGCAGGCCATCTAGTCCCACCCCCTGCTCAGTGCAGGATCAGCCTCAAGCATCCAGGAGAAGGATCTGTCCAGCCGCTGCTTGAAGACGGCCAGTGAAGGGGAGCTCCCCACCTCCTTAGGCAGCCTATTCCACTGCTGAACTAGACTCCTAGAGTCCTAGAGTGGGAAGGGGCCATGCAGGCCATCTAGTCCCACCCTCTGCTCAGTGCAGGATCAGCCTCCAGCATCCAGGAGAAGGATCTGTCCAGCCGCTGCTTGAAGACGGCCAGTGAAGGGGAGCTCCCCACCTCCTTAGGCAGCCTATTCCACTGCTGAACTAGACTCCTAGAATCCTAGAGTGGGAAGGGGCCATGCAGGCCATCTAGTCCCACCCTCTGCTCAGTGCAGGATCAGCCTCTAGCATCCAGGAGAAGGATCTTTCCAGCCGCTGCTTGAAGACGGCCAGTGAGGGGGAGCTCCCCACCTCCTTAGGCAGCCCCTTCCACGGCTGAACTAGACTCCTAGAATCCTAGAGTGGGAAGGGGCCATGCAGGCCATCTAGTCCCACCCCCTGCTCAATGCAGGATCAGCCTCCAGCATCCAGGAGAAGGATCTGTCCAGCCGCTGCTTGAAGACGGCCAGTGAGGGGGAGCTCCCCACCTCCTTAGGCAGCCTATTCCACTGCTGAACTAGACTCCTAGAATCCTAGAGTGGGAAGGGGCCATCCAGGCCATCTAGTCCCACCCCCTGCTCAATGCAGGATCAGCCTCCAGCATCCAGGAGAAGGATCTGTCCAGCCGCTGCTTGAAGACCACCAGTGAGGGAGATATCCCCTCCTCCTTAGGCAGCCCCTTCCACTGCTGAACTAGACTCCTAGAATCCTAGAGTGGGAAGGGGCCATGCAGGCCATCTAGTCCACCCCCTGCTCAGTGCAGGATCAGCCTCCAGCATCCAGGAGAAGGATCTGTCCAGCCACTGCTTGAAGACCACCAGTGAGGGGGAGCTCCCCACCTCCTTAGGCAGCCCCTTCCACTGCTGAACTAGACTCCTAGAATCCTAGAGTGGGAAGGGTCCAAAGAGGCCATCTAGTCCACCCCCTGCTCAGTGCAGGATCAGCCTCAAGCATCCAGGAGAAGGGTCTGTCCAGCCACTGCTTAAAGACGGCCAGTGAGGGGGAGCTCCCCCCCACCTCCTTAGGCAGCCCACTCCACTGCTGAACTATTCAGTTCAATTCCCCCCCCCCCCGATTTCTAATCAATATCGTTCTCCATGTAGTTTACTGCAAGTCCTTCCTGTGCTGGCAGAAGGAATATGTCCCTGCCCTCCTCTGAGTGTGGACCTTTCAAACCCTTAAAGACAATCATGTCCCCTCTCAGCCTTCTCTTTTCCAGGCTGAATATTCCCAAGCTTTTCCTCACAGTGCTTGGTCCCCAGGCCCTGGATTATCCTCATTGCTCTGCTCTGCACCCTCTCAATTTTGCCCATGTCCTTTTGGGAGTGAGGCTTGCAGAACTACACAGAGGACTCCAGGTGGCAACTGACCAATGTGGTATACTAGGACTCTGATATCTCCTGATTTTAATGTCATACCTCTAATGATAGAGCGCAAGGCTACATCCGTCTTCTTTACCACCGCTTCACACAGTCTGGAAAATACACATAAACTCTGAGGACAAGGAATGAAAGGCAGCCTCCCTCCAGTGAGTGCTCTCTCCCTTTGCACTTGAAGGCCAGTGGAGGGAGGAAGCCTAGATCTCAGCAGGTCTGTAACTGGAGCACAGAAACTGAAAAGCCACCGGAATGCAGATTTAAAATTCTCCTACCATACTTCAAAGGGCAGAGCCCTGAACACAGAGTCTCCTCGGTCAGTCTTAAGATGTTCAAGGGAAGCACTTGAGACTCAGCCTTCCGCCAGGTATTTCAGCATAGAATCATAGAGTCATAGAATCCTAGAGTTGGAAGGGGCTATACAGGCCATCTAGTCCAACCCCCTGCTCAACGCAGGATCAGCCCTAAGCATCCTAAAGCATCCAAGAAAAGTGTGTATCCAACCTTTGCTTGAAGACTGCCAGTGATAATATCTGCTCCATTATCTTCCCCACAATTCATTGGTCAGACTCACTGGTCTGTAGTTTCCCGGGTCATCCTTCCTCCCTTTTTTGAAGATCGGAATAACGTTTGCTCTTTTCCAGTCCTCCGGGACATCTCCAGTCCTTAAAGAGGTTCCGAAGATGATGGACAAGGGCTGTGCAAGTTCTCTGGAAAGTTCTTTTATTTATTTATTTTATTTATTTATTTTTATTTTACATACTTCTATACCGCCCTCCCCGGAGGCTCAGGGCGGTTTACATTATAACAGAGAACAATACATAAAACAGTCTGTAGAACATGTATAACTGATAACTTTGAGCACTCTCGGGTGCATTTCATCCGGCCCAGGGGATTTGAACTCATCCAGTGCAGCTAAATGCCTCTTGACAACCTCTCTGTCCATGTCAACCTGCCATGACAACCACAAGTGCACCCTGACACATTAGCATGCTTGTTCCTTTATATGTTTATATATACTTTATATATATGTTTCCTGCTTTCAGAAAATACCAGTGAAAGAGACGAGTGGAAGAAACAGGCTGAAGGTGGAATGTTGAGATGAGGAACTGAGAGAGCATCACAGGCATGGCCAGAAAGACAATGCAAATGCATGTGTGCATGGGTGCATGTGTGCATGTTAGAAGGATGCCCAGTGCCACTAATAAGCATCCCGGGCTAAGGTGTTGCTCTCCTTTTGTCCCCCCTCAAAGTAATGTCCCCTGAACAAGACACCCACCTCCCCCTAGGCCAGAAAGGCCTCCTTGCTGTTTGCGGGCTGTGCTGAGTGGTGATGTCCCACCCATTTCTAAGGGGAGCTCACCAGAGGTCAGTCCAGGTGGCCAGCTCATGGCCTTTTCATGTGTCGGACCTCATCCTCATTCCAGGAAATGATTATTGCCACTGATGCTTTGAAATGTAAATCTACTTCCCAGCTGGCTGCTAGCAACTGAAAGGTCACCAAGATGACAGAAGAAGAGAGGGGGAGAAATAACATTGCAGCCAGAAGGAAAGAGCCGGGGAGATTTCTGCATTTCTAGTAAAGCCTCCTGGACCAGCCTGACAGGAATGGAAAGCTATGACGGTGCCCGGCTGCTCAGGTGTCTAAAGGGAAATGAAAAGGATCTCATGTTCCCCCTCATACCCCAAGCTCTGTTGCTAGGAAGGGGCCATGATTCAGTGGCAGAACATTGGCTTTAAGTGCATAAGTGTGAACCCCTTCATGTACTCACCTAGGGACACTGTCTCATTTATACCTGCAGACTCCACTTGGATAATATACAGAGACAAAAACACAGCAATTCCTCTGACTTCCTTAAAATTATAGACTGATAGAGTTGGAAGAGGCCTCCAGGGTCATCTAGTCCAACCCCCTGCACAATACAGGAATCTCACAACTACCTGCCCACCCACGGTGACTCCAATTTCATGGCCAAGTGATCGCCAACACCACCAAATATCTCCAGCCTGAGCTGGAGGAAATTCACCTTCCATCCCACAGTGGTGATCAGCAATTCCCTGGGGATGCCAGGAAGGGCCACAAGAGACAAACACCGGAACATCCCCTCCTGCCCACCCACTCACCATCTGCCTAAGTTCATAACATCAGCATTTGTATCTGATGACTATCTAGCCTCCTTCCATAGAAGAACTCCCCACCTCCCAAGGAGGCCTGTTCCATTGAGGAACCTCTCTGAGTCCAGTTTTCTAACCTGTCAAGGTCATCCAGTATCCTGATTCAGTCTCCTGGTGTGTTCGCTACCCCTCCCAGTTTAGTGTCATCTGCAAATTTAATAAGGTCCCTCTCTATTTCTTCATCCAAATCATTCATGAATACGTTGAATAGCACAGGGCCAGGACAGATCCCTGAGACACTCCACTCATTACGCCTCTCCAGGAAGATGACAATAGGCTTCCTCAGGAGGTGGTGAGCTCCCCCTCACTGGCAGTCTTCAAGCAAAGGTTGGATACACACTTTTCTTGGATGCTTTAGGACAGTGGTCCCCAAACCCCGGTCCGGGGACCTGTACCGGTCCGTGGATCAGTCCTTCCTCCCTCCCTCCCTCCCTCCCTCCCTCCCTCCCTCCCTCCCTCCCTTCCTTCCTCCCTTCCTCCCTCCCTCCCTCCCTCCCTCCCTCCCTCCCTCCCTCCCTTCCTTCCTCCCTTCCTTCCTCCCTCCCTCCCTCCCTCCCTCCTTCCTCCCTCCCTCCCTCCCTTCCTTCCTCCCTCCCTCCCTCCCTCCCTCCCTCCCTCCCTCCTTCCTTCCTCCCTCCCTCCCTCCTCCCTCCCTCCCTCCCTCCCTCCCTCCCTCCTTCCTCCCTCCCTCCCTCCCTCCCTCCCTCCCTTCCCTCCCTCCTTCCTTCCTTCCTTCCTTCCTTCCTTCCTTCCTCCCTCCTTCCTTCCTTCCTTCCTTCCTTTCTCCCTCCTTCCTTCCTTCCTTCCTTCCTTCCTTCCTTCCTTCCTTCCTTCCTTCCTTTCTCCATCCTTCCTTCCTTCCTTTCTCCCTCCTTCCTTCCTTCCTTCCTTCCAATTCTCCTTCCTTCCTTCTTCCTTCCTTCCTTCCTTCCTTCCTTCCTCCCTCCTTCCTTCCTTCCTTCCTTCCTTCCTTCCTTCCTTCCTTCCTTGCTTCCTTTCTCCTTCCTTCCTTCCTTCCTTCCTTCCTTCCTTCCTTCCTTTCTCCCTCCTTCCTTCCTTCCTTCCTTCCTTCCTTCCTTCCTTCCTTCCTTCCTTCCTTCCTTCCTTCCTCCCTCCCTCCCTCCCTCCCTTCCCTCCTTCCTTCCTTCCTTCCTTCCTTCCTTCCTTCCTTCCTTCCTTCCTTCCTTCCTTCCTAGTCTGTGCCCACAGCTGGAGTTCCTGTGGCGAGAACAAAGGCTGCCAGAGCACAGAGATGGCACTTGGCCAAAGGCTGTCAGGAGGTGCAAAAACAAAGGTGACTTTTATCTGCTTCTGGCATGGCTCGGCTTTGATGGTTCAGGTGGGTTCTTTTAAGCCCAGAGACAAAACTGAGGCTGCCAAACTTGTTTGATGCTCAGGTGAACTTTGATAGGAACAGGAGGCATCAGAGCTGTGGCGTGCTGCTCATGGTTTGGGGAGCAAGCGTCCTGCTTCCTGATCTGGCATCAACGGGTTGAGCATGCTTTTGTTATGCTGACAATCCAGAACAATCGTCCTTTGGGCTGTAAACTGAGAAGAGTTCAGAGCTACAGTATGGGTAGTTTAATATGTTGAGTTGAGAGGAAAGCATTTTGCCATCTGCTTGGGAATTTCTATCTTTAAAAAAAATCTACTGACAGCCTGACTTTCAGACGATATGTGAGACAGGTCCCCTTCCTCCCAGCAAACACACATACACACAAAAAGAGACATACGGAGACACCACCACCCCGTTCCCCCCTTACCTGTTGGTTCCTCAACCTCCTCCTTGGCCCCTTCTCCCTCCCACCCTCGCAAACACACACACACACATACAAAGACTTACTTCCCCCCTGTTTCCCCCCTTATCTATGGTTTCCCAACTTCCTCCTTGGTTCCTCCCATCTCCCTCACTCAGAAACACATCCAGAGACTCTTTTCCCTCACCCCCTTCCCATTTCCCAGCCTCCCTCCTTCCCTCCCAAGCAAACACACACATGCTCCCTTTCGTTCCCCCTCCCCCTTAATCTTTCTGCTTACCTTCTCCACCATTGCACAAGATGCAATTTAATAAAGATAAGTGTAAAGTTCTGCATCTGGGTCAGAAACATGAAAAGCATGCCTACTGGATGGGGGATACGCTTCTAGGTAACACTGTGTGTGAATGAGACCTTGGGGTACTTGTGGATTGTAAACTAAACATGAGCAGGCAGTGTGATGCAGCGGTAAAAAAGGCAAATGCCATTTTGGGCTGTATCAACAGAGGCATCACATCAAAATCACAAGATGTCATAGTCCCATTGTATACGGCACTGGTCAGACCACACCTGGAGTACTGTGTGCAGTTCTGGAGGCCTCACTTCAAGAAGGACATCGATAAAATTGAAAGGGTACAGAGGAGAGCGACGGAGATGATCTGGGGCCAAGGGACCAAGCTCTATGAAGATAGGTTGAGGGACTTGGGAATGTTCAGCCTGGAGAAAAGGAGGTTGAGAGGGGACATGATAGCCCTCTTTAAGTATTTGAAAGGTTGTCACTTGGAGGAGGGCAGGATGCTGTTTCTGCTGGCTGCAGAGGAAAGGACACGCAGTAATGGGTTTAAACTTCAAGTACAACGATATAGGCTAGATATCAGGAAAAAAATTTCACAGTCAGAATAGTTCAGCAGTGGAATAGGCTGCCTAAGGAGGTGGTGAGCTCCCCCTCACTGGAAGTCTTCAAGCAAAGGTTGGATACACACTTTTCTTGTATGCTTTAGGATGCTTAGGGCTGATCCTGCGTTGAGCAGGGGGTTGGACTAGATGGCCTGTATGGCCCCTTCCAACTCTATGATTCTGTGATTCTATGATTCTATGATTGTCTCAGCCACTGCTGGTTGCCCAGTATTTGGCCAGGCCCCTCTTCATCTCCTGGCGTGCTTCGTGGGAGGGACTACTGACCTCACATCCGTATTCATTTCCGTTTGATGAGGCATGCAAGAAGATCATAATGGATACTAATTCTGTGAGGTGGGAGGATTGGCAAATACAACTGAAGACAGCAACAGAATACAGGATGATCTTGATAGGCTCGAGAAGTGGGCTAAACTGAATAAAATGAAGTTCAAGAGGGAGAAATGTAAAGTTCAGCATTTAGGTAGGAAAAACCAAATACATCAATATAGGATGGGTGAGACTTGTCTTGGCAGTAGCATGTGCAAAAAGGATCTGGGAGTCTTAGAAGACCATACATTGGACACGAGTCAGCAGTGGCTCAGTGGCTAAAAAGGCAAATGGGATTTTGGGCTGTATCAAACGGAGTATCGTGTCCACGGGAGGTGATGGCA
Source organism: Paroedura picta (assembly GCF_049243985.1). Taxonomy (NCBI): domain Eukaryota; kingdom Metazoa; phylum Chordata; class Lepidosauria; order Squamata; family Gekkonidae; genus Paroedura; species Paroedura picta. Next base: position 185,378,087 of record NC_135370.1, on the reverse strand, counting down.
CCATTTTACTCTGCTCTGGTTCGGCCTCACTTGGAGTACTGTGTTCAGTTTTGGGCACCACAGTTGAAGAGGGATGTTGGATGCTTTAGAATGCTTAGGGCTGATCCTGCGTTGAGCAGGGGGTTGGACTAGATGGCCTGTATGGCCTCTTCCAACTCTAGGATTCTGTGATTCTATGAAACTGGAGCATGTCCAGAGGAGGGCAACAAAGATGGTGAGGGGTTTGGGGACCAAGACGTATGAAGAAAGGTTGGGGGAGCTTGGTCTGTTTAGCCTGGAGAGGGCATGACTTCAGCCTGAAGAAAAGGAGGCTGAGAATATGTGTAGAATTATGTGTAACTATGTGTAGAATGGTACCAGCTAAGAATTCACGTTCTGAATGATTCAGCAGTGGAAGGGGCTGCCTAAGGAGGTGGGGAGCTCCCCCTCACTGGCCGTCTTCAAGCAGAGGCTGGACAGATCCTTCTCCTGGATGCTGGAGGCTGATCCTGCACTGAGCAGGGGGTGGGACTAGATGGCCTGTAGGGCCCCTTCCCACTCTAGGATTCTAGGAGTCTAGTTCAGCAGTGGAAGGGGCTGCCTAAGGAGGTGGGGAGCTCCCCCTCACTGGCCGTCTTCAAGCAGAGGCTGGACAGATCCTTCTCCTGGATGCTGGAGGCTGATCCTGCACTGAGCAGGGGGTGGGACTAGATGGCCTGTAGGGCCCCTTCCCACTCTAGGATTCTAGGAGTCTAGTTCAGCAGGGGAATGGGCTGCCTAAGGAGGTGGGGAGCTCCCCCTCACTGGCCGTCTTCAAGCAGCGGCTGGACGGATCCTTCTCCTGGATGCTGGAGGCTGATCCTGCACTGAGCAGGGGGTGGGACTAGATGGCCTGCATGGCCCCTTCCCCCTCTAGGATTCTAGGAGTCTAGTTCAGCATTGGAATGGGCTGCCTAAGGAGGTGGGGAGCTCCCCCTCACTGGCCGTCTTCAAGCAGCGGCTGGACGGATCCTTCTCCTGGATGCTGGAGGCTGATCCTGCACTAGGCAGGGGGTGGGACTAGATGGCCTGCATGGCCCCTTCCCACTCTAGGATTCTAGGAGTCCAGTTCAGCAGGGGAAGGGGCTGCCTAAGGAGGTGGGGAGCTCCCCCTCACTGGCCGTCTTCAAGCAGCGGCTGGACAGATCCTTCTCCTGGATGATGGAGGCTGATCCTGCACTAGGCAGGGGGTGGGACTAGATGGCCTGCATGGCCCCTTCCCACTCTAGGATTCTAGGAGTCCAGTTCAGCAGGGGAAGGGGCTGCCTGAGGAGGTGGGGAGCTCCCCCTCACTGGCCGTCTTCAGGCAGCGGCTGGACAGATCCTTCTCCTGGATGCCTGAGGCTGATCCTGCACTGAGCAGGGGGTGGGACTAGATGGCCTGGATGGCCCCTTCCCACTCTAGGATTCTAGGAGTCCAGTTCAGCAGGGGAAGGGGCTGCCTGAGGAGGTGGGGAGCTCCCCCTCACTGGCCGTCTTCAGGCAGCGGCTGGACAGATCCTTCTCCTGGATGCCTGAGGCTGATCCTGCACTGAGCATGGGGTGGGACTAGATGGCCTGCATGGCCCCTTCCCACTCTAGGATTCTAGGAGTCCAGTTCAGCAGGGGAAGGGGCTGCCTGAGGAGGTGGGGAGCTCCCCCTCACTGGCCGTCTTCAGGCAGCGGCTGGACAGATCCTTCTCCTGGATGCTGGAGGCTGATCCTGCACTGAGCAGGGGGTGGGACTAGATGGCCTGTAGGGCCCCTTCCCACTCTAGGATTCTAGGAGTCTAGTTCAGCAGGGGAATGGGCTGCCTAAGGAGGTGGGGAGCTCCCCCTCACTGGCCGTCTTCAAGCAGAGGCTGGACAGATCCTTCTCCTGGATGCTGGAGGCTGATCCTGCACTGAGCAGGGGGTGGGACTAGATGGCCTGTAGGGCCCCTTCCCACTCTAGGATTCTAGGAGTCTAGTTCAGCAGGGGAATGGGCTGCCTAAGGAGGTGGGGAGCTCCCCCTCACTGGCCGTCTTCAAGCAGCGGCTGGACGGATCCTTCTCCTGGATGCTGGAGGCTGATCCTGCACTGAGCAGGGGGTGGGACTAGATGGCCTGCATGGCCCCTTCCCCCTCTAGGATTCTAGGAGTCTAGTTCAGCATTGGAATGGGCTGCCTAAGGAGGTGGGGAGCTCCCCCTCACTGGCCGTCTTCAAGCAGCGGCTGGACGGATCCTTCTCCTGGATGCTGGAGGCTGATCCTGCACTGAGCAGGGGGTGGACTAGATGGCCTTCATGGCCCCTTCCCACTCTAGGATTCTAGGAGTCCAGTTCAGCAGGGGAAGGGGCTGCCTAAGGAGGTGGGGAGCTCCCCCTCACTGGCCGTCTTCAAGCAGCGGCTGGACAGATCCTTCTCCTGGATGATGGAGGCTGATCCTGCACTAGGCAGGGGGTGGGACTAGATGGCCTGCATGGCCCCTTCCCACTCTAGGATTCTAGGAGTCCAGTTCAGCAGGGGAAGGGGCTGCCTGAGGAGGTGGGGAGCTCCCCCTCACTGGCCGTCTTCAGGCAGCGGCTGGACAGATCCTTCTCCTGGATGCCTGAGGCTGATCCTGCACTGAGCAGGGGGTGGGACTAGATGGCCTGGATGGCCCCTTCCCACTCTAGGATTCTAGGAGTCCAGTTCAGCAGGGGAAGGGGCTGCCTGAGGAGGTGGGGAGCTCCCCCTCACTGGCCGTCTTCAGGCAGCGGCTGGACAGATCCTTCTCCTGGATGCCTGAGGCTGATCCTGCACTGAGCATGGGGTGGGACTAGATGGCCTGCATGGCCCCTTCCCACTCTAGGATTCTAGGAGTCTAGTTCAGCAGTGGAAGGGGCTGCCTAAGGAGGTGGGGAGCTCCCCCTCACTGGCCGTCTTCAAGCAGAGGCTGGACAGATCCTTCTCCTGGATGCTTGAGGCTGATCCTGCACTGAGCAGGGGGTGGACTAGATGGCCTGCATGGCCCCTTCCCCCTCTAGGATTCTAGGAGTCCAGTTCAGCAGGGGAAGGGGCTGCCTGAGGAGGTGGGGAGCTCCCCCTCACTGGCCGTCTTCAGGCAGCGGCTGGACAGATCCTTCTCCTGGATGCTGGAGGCTGATCCTGCACTGAGCAGGGGGTGGGACTAGATGGCCTGGATGGCCCCTTCCCACTCTAGGATTCTGTGAGTCTAGTTCAGCAGTGGAAGGGGCTGCCTAAGGAGCTGGGGAGCTCCCCCTCCCTGGCTGTCTTCAAGCAGCGGCTGGACAGATCCTTCTCCTGGATGCCTGAGGCTGATCCTGCACTGAGCAGGGGGTGGGACTAGATGGCCTGCATGGCCCCTTCCCACTCTAGGATTCTCTGAGTCTAGTTCAGCCGTGGAATAGGCTGCCTAAGGAGGTGGGGAGCTCCCCCTCACTGGCCGTCTTCAGGCAGCGGCTGGACAGATCCTTCTCCTGGATGCTGAAGGCTGATCCTGCACTGAGCAGGGGGTGGGACTGGATGGCCTGCATGGCCCCTTCCCACTCTAGGATTCTAGGAGTCTAGTTCAGCAGTGGAAGGGGCTGCCTAAGGAGGTGGGGAGCTCCCCCTCACTGGCCGTCTTCAAGCAGCGGCTGGACAGATCCTTCTCCTGGATGCTTGAGGCTGATCCTGCACTGAGCAGGGGGTGGACTAGATGGCCTGTATGGCCCCTTCCCACTCTAGGATTCTAGGAGTCTAGTTCAGCAGTGGAAGGGGCTGCCTAAGGAGGTGGGGAGCTCCCCCTCACTGGCCGTCTTCAAGCAGCGGCTGGACAGATCCTTCTCCTGGATGCTTGAGGCTGATCCTGCACTGAGCAGGGGGTGGACTAGATGGCCTGTATGGCCCCTTCCCACTCTAGGATTCTAGGAGTCTAGTTCAGCAGTGGAAGGGGCTGCCTAAGGAGGTGGGGAGCTCCCCCTCACTGGCCGTCTTCAAGCAGCGGCTGGACAGATCCTTCTCCTGGATGCTGGAGGCTGATCCTGCACTGAGCAGGGGGTGGGACTAGATGGCCTGCATGGCCCCTTCCCACTCTAGGATTCTAGGAGTCTAGTTCAGCAGTGGAAGGGGCTGCCTGAGGAGATGGGGAGCTCCCCCTCACTGGCCGTCTTCAAGCAGCGGCTGGACTGATCCTTCTCCTGGATGCTGGAGGCTGATCCTGCACTGAGCAGGGGGTGGGACTAGATGGCCTTCATGGCCCCTTCACACTCTAGGATTCTAGGAGTCCAGTTCAGCAGTGGAAGGGGCTGCCTAAGGAGATGGGGAGCTCCCCCTCACTGGCCGTCTTCAAGCAGAGGCTGGACAGATCCTTCTCCTGGATGCTGGAGGCTGATCCTGCACTGAGCAGGGGGTGGGACTAGATGGCCTTCATGGCCCCTTCACACTCTAGGATTCTAGGAGTCTAGTTCAGCAGTGGAAGGGGCTGCCTGAGGAGATGGGGAGCTCCCCCTCACTGGCCGTCTTCAAGCAGCGGCTGGACTGATCCTTCTCCTGGATGCTGGAGGCTGATCCTGCACTGAGCAGGGGGTGGGACTAGATGGCCTGCATGGCCCCTTCCCACTCTGGGATTCTATGATACATGTGGAAGGAGTCCAAAATGCTCACAGAAGGCATTGTTAGCAGTCAGATACCTCCTCTGACTGAGGAGCAATTAATAGCTAGTAAACCATAACCCCCCTTCCTAAGATATGATCTCAAAAAGCACGTGTGAGTCACTGCCTGGCACAAAATGACACAAACTGGATGCCCGTCAGATACAAACCTAGAATCTAGTGTGAGTAATAGCAGCTGGCTAGCTGATAATACACATTTGGGGACGAACTGGCTGGCCCCTGTGTGAGACAGGAGGCTGGACTGGAGGGACCCCTGGTCTGACCCAGCAGGGCTCTCCTGATGTCCTTAGGAAGGCCTTGGCCTCTCTGCCCTGTTGCTGGCCCTCCAGAGGAACTGGCTGGCCCCTGTGTGAGACGGGAGGCTGGACTGGAGGGACCCCTGGTCTGACCCAGCAGGGCTCTCCTGATGTCCTTAGGAAGGCCTCGGCCTCTCTGCCCTGTTGCTGGCCCTCCAGAGGAACTGGCTGGCCCCTGTGTGAGACAGGAGGCTGGACTGGATGGACCCCTGGTCTGACCCAGCAGGGCTCTCCTGATGTCCTTAGGAAGGCCTCGGCCTCTCTGCCCTGTTGCTGGCCCTCCAGAGGAACTGGCTGGCCCCTGAGTGAGACAGGAGGCTGGACTGGACGGACCCTTGGTCTGACCCAGCAGGGCTCTCCTGAGGTCCTTAGGAAGGCCTCGGCCTCCCTGCCCTGTTGCTGGCCCTCCAGAGGAACTGGCTGGCCCCTGTGTGAGGCAGGAGGCAGGACTGGATGGACCCCTGGTCTGATCCAGCAGGGCTCTCCTGATGTCCTTAGGAAGGCCTCGGCCTCTCTGCCCTGTTGCTGGCCCTCCAGAGGGACTGGCTGGCCCCTGTGTGAGGCAGGAGGCTGGACTGGATGGACCCCTGGACTGACCCAGCAGGGCTCTCCTGATGTCCTTAGGAAGGCCTCGGCCTCTCTGCCCTGTTGCTGGCCCTCCAGAGGAACTGGCTGGCCCCTGTGTGAGACAGGAGGCTGGACTGGATGGACCCCTGGTCTGACCCAGCAGGGCTCTCCTGATGTCCTTAGGAAGGCCTCGGCCTCTCTGCCCTGTTGCTGGCCCTCCAGAGGAACTGGCTGGCCCCTGTGTGAGACAGGAGGCTGGACTGGATGGACCCCTGGTCTGACCCAGCAGGGCTCTCCTGATGTCCTTAGGAAGGTCTCGGCCTCTCTGCCCTGTCACTGGCCCTCCACAGTAACTTGTATGAGATGGGAGGCTGGACTGGAGGGACCCTCCCTGGCTTAACCCAGCAGGGCTTTTCTGAGGGTCTTATCAGGGGATTGCCTTGGCCTCCCTGCCCCATTGTTGGCCCTACAGAGGAACTGGCTGGCCCCTGTGTGAGGCAGGAGGCTGGACTAGGTGGACCCCTGGTCTGACCCAGCAGGGCTCTCCTGATGTCCTTAGGGACCCCTGGCTCTCCTGATGGAGGGACCCCTGGCTCTCCTGATGTCCTTAGGAAGGCCTCGGCCTCTCTGCCCTGTTGTTGGCCCTCCAGAGGAACTGGCTGGCCCCTGTGTGAGGCAGGAGGCTGGACTAGGTGGACCCCTGGACTAGGTGGACTAGGTGGACCCCTGGACTAGGTGGACCCCTAGGTGGACCCCTGGTCTGACCCAGCAGGGCTCTCCTGATGTCCTTAGGAAGGCCTCAGCCTCTCTGCCCTGTTGCTGGCCCTCCAGAGGAACTGGTTGGCCCCTTTGTGAGACAGGAGGCTGGACTGGAGGGACCCCTGGTCTGACCCAGCAGGGCTCTCCTGATGTCCTAAGGAAGGCCTCGGCCTCTCTGCCCTGTTGCTGGCCCTCCAGAGGAACTGGCTGGCCCCTGAGTGAGACAGGAGGCTGGACTGGATGGACCCCTGGTCTGACCCAGCAGGGTTCTCCTGATGTCCTTAGGAAGGCCTCGGCCTCCCTGCCCTGTTGCTGGACCTCCAGAGGAACTGGCTGGCCCCTGTGTGAGACAGGAGGCTGGACTGGAGGGACCCCTGGTCTGACCCAGCAGGGCTCTCCTGATGTCCTTAGGAAGGCCTCGGCCTCTCTGCCCTGTTGTTGGCCCTCCAGAGGAACTGGCTGGCCCCTGAGTGAGACAGGAGGCTGGACTGGATGGACCCCTGGTCTGACCCAGCAGGGCTCTCCTGATGTCCTTAGGAAGGCCTCGGCCTCTCTGCCCTGTTGTTGGCCCTGCAGAGGAACTGGCTGGCCCCTGAGTGAGACAGGAGGCTGGACTGGATGGACCCCTGGTCTGACCCAGCAGGGCTCTCCTGATGTCCTTAGGAAGGCATCGGCCTCTCTGCCCTGTTGTTGGCCCTCCAGAGGAACTGGCTGGCCCCTGAGTGAGACAGGAGGCTGGACTGGAGGGACCCCTGGTCTGACCCAGCAGGGCTCTCCTGATGTCCTTAGGAAGGCATCGGCCTCTCTGCCCTGTTGTTGGCCCTCCAGAGGAACTGGCTGGCCCCTGAGTGAGACAGGAGGCTGGACTGGATGGACCCCTGGTCTGACCCAGCAGGGCTCTCCTGATGTCCTTAGGAAGGCATCGGCCTCTCTGCCCTGTTGTTGGCCCTCCAGAGGAACTGGCTGGCCCCTGAGTGAGACAGGAGGCTGGACTGGAGGGACCCCTGGTCTGACCCAGCAGGGCTCTCCTGATGTCCTAAGGAAGGCCTCGGCCTCTCTGCCCTGTTGCTGGCCCTCCAGAGGAACTGGCTGGCCCCTGTGTGAGACAGGAGGCTGGACTGGATGGACCCCTGGTCTGACCCAGCAGGGCTCTCCTGATGTCCTTAGGAAGGCCTCGGCCTCTCTGCCCTGTTGCTGGCCCTCCAGAGGAACTGGCTGGCCCCTGTGTGAGACAGGAGGCTGGACTGGAGGGACCCCTGGTCTGACCCAGCAGGGCTCTCCTGATGTCCTTAGGAAGGCCTCAGCCTCTCTGCCCTGTTGCTGGCCCTCCAGAGGAACTGGCTGGCCCCTGTGTGAGACAGGAGGCTGGACTGGATGGACCCCTGGTCTGACCCAGCAGGGCTCTTCTGATGTCCTTAGGAAGGCCTCGGCCTCTCTGCCCTGTTGCTGGCCCTCCAGAGGAACTGGCTGGCCCCTGTGTGAGACAGGAGGCTGGACTGGAGGGACCCCTGGTCTGACCCAGCAGGGTTCTCCTGATGTCCTTAGGAAGGCCTCGGCCTCTCTGCCCTGTTGCTGGCCCTCCAGAGGAACTGGCTGGCCCCTGTGTGAGAGAGGAGGCTGGACTGGATGGACCCCTGGTCTGACCCAGCAGGGCTCTCCTCATGTCCTTAGGAAGGCCTCGGCCTCTCTGCCCTGTTGTTGGCCCTCCAGAGGAACTGGCTGGCCCCTGTGTGAGACAGGAGGCTGGACTGGATGGACCCCTGGTCTGACCCAGCAGGGCTCTCCTGATGTCCTTAGGAAGGCCTCGGCCTCTCTGCCCTGTGGCTGGCCCTTCAGAGGAACTGGCTGGCCCCTGTGTGAGACAGGAGGCTGGACTGGATGGACCCCTGATCTGACCCAGCAGGGCTCTCCTGATGTCCTTAGGAAGGCCTCGGCCTCTCTGCCCTGTTGTTGGCCCTGCAGAGGAACTGGCTGGCCCCTGAGTGAGACAGGAGGCTGGACTGGATGGACCCCTGGTCTGACCCAGCAGGGCTCTCCTGATGTCCTTAGGAAAGCCTCGGCCTCTCTGCCCTGTTGTTGGCCCTGCAGAGGAACTGGCTGGCCCCTGAGTGAGACAGGAGGCTGGACTGGATGGAGCTTCACTCAAATGATCCAGCAGACCTCTTCTGGTGTTCTCCTGTATTGCCTTTGAACTCCTCCCCTAGGTTTCTCCAGATATCCCAGCTTAAATGATGTCTTCTCTTGTTGGTTCTGGCCCAGGGTTCTGGAGGAAGACAGAGGAATTCTGCTCCAGAGAAAGGCCATCAGGATTGACAATCCTCTTGCCCTGTAAAATTAGGGACGCTCAAACACCCGCTGATCTGCTCGTCATCTTCTCACCAGTCAAGGTCGGGGAGTCAGTTGTGCCTCGTTCAGTTTGCTGCTTCTGTCCACCCGGAGGGTCTGTGTTGGGCAACTTTCCAAGCACTCACCCAATACCACACAGTGCAAAATCCCACGCCCCTGATCTCCCCATGGCTCCGCAATGCCCTTGTCCCAGAGAGCATCCTTGGAGGTTGTGTGTGGATGGACAGCTGTGGAAACAAGTCAAGCCCTTCTCGTTAGAAACAAATCCCAGCCCTTGCCCTTTGCCCCCAGGCAATGCAGATTGGTGTCCCCAAGGGGGTGGGGAGCTACTCCCCCCCTTCTGCCACTGAGAAATATTTTGAAGAGCCCCGGGACGCCATGCCTGCTGGTTCCATTCAGGCTCTCTGAAGGGCTGTGACAGATCCCTCCCCTCAATTAGCGCAGGCCCTTAATGGCAGGCCTAATTTGGTCCATTGTCAACAGAATAAATCTTCTCACTCCACTGTAACAGGCCTTTCCCTTACACTTAGCAGACCTTTGTTACAGGAGAGAACATTTAAAGACTTGACAAAGGGGGGAAATAACACCTTCTGGCTACAAAGGGCCCCTTGAAGGTACAGAGAAGCAGTTCTGCTTGCAGGAGCCTCACCTACCTTCCTTCACTCCCTCGGTGGCTAGGTCCTTTCAGGTGTGGCCCCCCCCTCCTTAACACCAATTCAGCCAAGAGAATTTCCACATTTGCTGCCCTCCGTTCAGTGCTCCTCCTCCCCCCTCCCCCAATCATGGATGATCCTTGGGACAGGGAATTCCATCCTGATGTGACAGATGATGTGCAGATGATGGCCCTAAAAGCCTTTGAGTGCCACATCCCACCATGAACCCACCATGGATGCCATCATGAAGACCCCCCTCTCATTTAGTGGTGTCTCTTAATGCACATATGCAAATTGGTACGGCTGAGGAGGGAGGGAGAAAGGTGAACAATGAAAATATGACCCATGAAAGGCACATGGGGGAGGTCAGGCTTCTGCTTGGCTTGGCCATGGCTTCAGTCCCAGCTGCCTTTTGTTTCTGTGCCTCGTGGCCTTTGTGCTCCTGCCATCACGACCTCTAGAGGGGGAGGTGGGACGATATGGGACAGATCTCCCAAGCTAAGCAGGGTGTGGATTTGGAAGAGGGACCACCGGGGAGGAGGCTGCAGAGGAAGGAAAAGGCAACCCCCGTCTCTTTCCTCACTTGCCTGGAGAAGAGGAGGTGGAGAGGGAGGGGACAGGTCGGCTCACTTGAAGGGTCTGAATGTTTGTCAATTGGAGGAGGGCTGGGAGTGGCTCCTGTTGGCAGAAGAGGAGAGGACCCCCAGGAATGAGTTTAAATGACGTGGGCAATGATATCGGCTAGATATCAGAGCCTCTTGAGATATTGAGAGCCTCTTGTGGGGCAGAGTGGTAAGCGGCAGAAATGCTGTCTGAAAGCTCTGCCCATGAGGTTGGGAGTTCAATCCCAGCAGCCGGCTCAAGGTTGACTCAGCCTTCCATCCTTCCGAGGTCGGTAAAATGAGTACCCAGCTTGCTTGCTGGGGGGTAAACGGTCATGACTGGGGAAGGCACTGGCAAACCACCCCGTATTGAGTCTGCCATGAAAACGCTGGAGGGCATCACCCCAAGGGTCAGATATGACTTGGTGCTTGCACAGGGGATAGAGAGCCAGTTTGGTGTAGTGGTTAGGAGTGCGGACTTCTAATCTGGCATGCCGGGTTCGATTCTGCACTCCCCCACATGCAACCAGCAGGGTGACCTTGGGCTCGCCACGGCACTGATAAAACTGTTCTGACCGGGCAGTGATATCAGGGCTCTCTCAGCCTCACCCACCTCACAGGGTGTCTGTTGTGGGGAGAGGAATGGGAAGGCGATTGGAAGCCGCTTTGAGACTCCTTCAGGTAGGGAAAAGCGGCATATAAGAACCAACTCTTCTTTTTCTTCTTCTTTACCTTTTTTTAGATATCAGAAGAAAATGTGTCACAATCAGAGTAGTTCAGTAGAATTGATTGCTTGAGGAAGTGGGGAGCTTCCCCTCACTGGCTGTTCTTAAGCAGCGGCTGGACAGATCCTTCTCCTGGATGCTTGAGGCTGATCCTGCACTGAGCAGGAGGTGGGACTAGATGGCCTTCATGGCCCCTTCCCACTCTAGGATTCTTGGAATCCAGTTCAGCAGTGGAAGGGGCTGCCTAAGGAGGTGGGGAGCTCCCCTCACTGGGGTTCTTCAAGCAGAGGCTGGACAGATCCTTCTCCTGGATGCTGGAGGCTGATCCTGTATTGAGCCATACTGGGTAGAATCATAGAATCATAGAGTTGGAAGGGGCCATACAGGCCATCTAGTCCAACCCCCTGCTCAACGCAGGATCAGCCCTAAGCATCCTAAAGCATCCAAGAAAAGTGTGTATCCAACCTCTGCTTGAAGACTGCCAGTGAGGGGGAGCTCACCACCTCCTTAGGCAGCCTATTCCACTGCTGAACTACTCTGACTGAGAAAAACTTTTTCCTGATATCTAGCCTATATTGTTGTACTTGAAGTTTAAACCCATTACTGCGTGTCCTCTCCTCTGCAGCCAGCAGAAACAGCATCCTGCCCTCCTCCAAGTGACAACCTTTCAAATACTTAAAGAGGGCTATCATGTCCCCTCTCAACATCCTTTTTTCCACAATTAGAATCATAGACTCATAGAATCATGGAGTTGCAGGCGAAAGACAGAGAGACAGAGACAGACAGAGAAAGAGAGAGACACGCAGAGAGAACTATTTAGACACTCCTCTGCCAGAAATGCTAATGTTATGAACTTAGGCAGGTGGTGAGTGGGTGGGCAGAAGGGATGTGCCAGGGTTTATGTCTCGTGGCCCTTCCTTGCATCCCCAGGGAATTGCTGATCTCCACTGTGGGGTCAGGAGGCCAATACCCTCCAGGTAAGTCTGGCCAGGGATTCTGAGTTTTTTTGTGGGGGAGGGGGCATCATCTGGGCATGAAATTGGGGTCCCTGTGGGTGGGCAGTTAGTTGTGAGGTCCTGCACTGTGCAGGGGGTGGACTAGATGACCTTGGAGGTCCCTTCCAACTCTACGATTCTGTGTTCTATCTAGGTGTTGCCTGAAATCATTCTTCTGTCTGAAGTCAAAACTATACGGCCATAGTTTTCTCTTCTGAATAAAAACTATTTTATTCTTTAAGCAAGACTGGTGCTTTGCTTTCTCTGCATACTCAAACTCTGCCAGATACAAAGACTGTTGGGGGGCAGAGCCATGGATTGCCAGGTAGGGTGGGCAGCCCTGGGTTGGGAAGGACCTGCAGCCTTTGGGGGTGGAGCTGGGGGTGGGTGGGATTTGGAGGGACTTCAGTGGGGTGCAATGTGATGGAGTCCCCCCTCCAAAGCAGCCATGTCCTCTGGGGCAGGGGTAGTCAACCTGCGGTCCTCCAGATGAGCAAATGCTGGCAGGGGCTCATGGTAATTGTAGTCCATGGACATCTGGAGGACCACAGGTGGACTACCCCTGCTCTAGGGGAACTGCTCCTTGTCACCTGGAGAGGAGCTCTGATTCCAGGGGATCTCCAGGTCCCACCTGGAGACTGGCATCCCTATGGCTAGAGCAACATGCCTAGCTGGATTTTGAGTGCTGATTCTGTTGTCATCTCAAGCCCTCCTTCATTTTGAGTACGTTTCATTTACTTTCCTGGTGAGGACAAAAATAGTGAGCATCTGGGTGTGCCGGGTAAGTGCTCGTGGCAGGGGCGAGTGTGGCTGTACATCAGAAAGCACTCTCCACATGCGGAAGCCGTCAAGATCGATGGGCCTGAAGCCTCCCCTCAAAGTCACGTTGCTGCTTTTCAGAGGGTGAAAAGGCTCCTGGAGCCGCCGTGGAGACCCGAGAGGAGAGGAAGGCCCCGTAGGAAGCCTCAGAGCGAGGGACAGATGTGAGGCGGGCTTTTATGTGAACATTTCGGGCTTCTCGGAAGCTCTGTTTTCTAATGAAACTATTCACCCAAGAACATTCAAGTCAGGAGAAATGTACCGAGCAAGGAGTGAAGCAGGAATAAAAACCACACTCTGCTGTGAAGTTTAAACAATCCTAAAGACAACAGCAGGAGGAGAGGCAGAAGGAGACGGCCTGGAAGAGGATTATCCCGGGAGCACATGCATCACATATCTGGTGGTGGTGGTGGGGGATCCCTTGGGCATGAAATTGGGGTCACTGTGTGGGCAGGTAGTTGTGAGTTCCTTAATTGTGCAGGGGGTTGGACTAGATGAACCTGGAGGTCCCTTCCAACTCTAGGATTCTATAATTCCCTTTCAATATTGGGACATTGTAATTGTATGTCCCAAGGTTCAAGAACTGTTTTCGGCAAAGTGAAGCTGGAGACCAGGGTGCAGTCCTGGAAGCAGGTAGGCAGGTAGCTGGTGCAGGGAGTTGGATTAGATGAACCTGGAGGTCCCCTGGAGCTTGAAGACTGTCAGTGAGGGGGAGCTCACCACCTCCTTAGGCAGCCTTTTGCACTGCTGAACTACTCTGACTGTGAAAATATTTTCCTGATATCTAGCCTATATCGTTGTACTTGTAGTTTAAACCCATTACTGCGTGTCCTCTCCTCTGCAGCCAACAGAAACAGCATCCTGCCCTCCTCCTTTCAAATACTTAAAGAGGGCTATCATGTCCCCTCTCAACCTCCTTTTCTCCAGGCTGAACATTCCCAAGTCCCTCAACCTATCTTCATAGGGCTTGGTCCCTTGGCCCCAGATCATCTTCGTCGCTCTTCTCTGTACCCTTTCAATTTTATCTACGTCCTTCTTGAAGTGAGGCCTCCAGAACTGCACACAGGACTCCAGGTGTGGTCTGACTTATTGCAGTAGCTGTTCTGTTCTCTCTGTACCCCAACGGATGCTTGCTTTTCAGCCATCCCTGGAGACGTCCTGTCCCTCCCAGGCCCACACTGAAGCGTCTCAGGACAAAGAGGACCTGGGCTTGGACTGAGCTGGGCACAGAACTATTCTGCATGTTTCTCCCCAGGAGACAGCAGGGCACAAATGCAGAATAATTGTCTTACAGCCCTGCAAGAGAAACGGCTTTTCCAATCTGCAAATGAATGTCTGGCAAGAAAAGCCTCTCGGAATTTGAATCAACACCCGTCAAATCCGTGAATATTTTTTTCTCGCAATGGTTGTTTCCGTTCCGCTCGCAAGACGGAGAAATGAAGAGGATGAGTTTTGGCCCAGGAGTTCTCTCCTCAATCTTGCCGCAGCCGGTGACCCTTGGAAGCCATCTATTAGATGTCGGAGAGAGCGATTTCCCTGGCAGAGCACATTTTTAACACTTGGAAGCAAAAAAGAAGCACTTCATATCGGAAGGTTTAAATTTAAATCAGGCAGAGATATACGAGTTTCTCCGTTCTGTGTAACAGATACTGAAAAATACTTTTGAGGAGGCCGTTCAAATCTTTCTTGAACCATTTTCACGGTGATAAAACAATCCACGGCTGTAACAAATGTATTTATCCCTGGCAAAGACGAAACGGTCTCCTTGTACTCCTCGGGGAACCCTGGCTGCGTCTTCTTCAGGCTCAGGAGGCATCGACCCCCCACTTGCAGGGGGGTTTTCTCAGAGGAACCTAGCAGGGGGACTCCAGCAAGGGGAAGGACCTTCAGTTAGAGGTGGGAAATAACCCAGTCCCATGAAGTTGCAGCCAATTCATGGCCACCTGTAGAGTCCTTGGCACTTCCCTCCCTGTTTTGTGGCCTCAACTTCCTTGGTGGTCTCCCATCTGATTCCTAACCAGGGTCAGCCCTGCTTAGCTTCCAAGATCTGACAAGATCAGCCTAGCCTGCCCTGGCCCACTTGAGCTCTTTGGCATGACCCAGTTTGGTGTCATCCAATTGGAAGCTGGAGATGCCTTCAGGTAGTGAAAAGCAGGGTATATAATTAACACTTCTGGCTACAGAAGAATTTAAATCTGTCCTCCCCCTCCCCCCCAAATTTCACAAATTTCACTTCTAGTCCACGAGTACCCAAAGGTCACATTCTCAAACACACTCTTCTGCAGAAGTGCCTCTCCTCTCCTGTAGGCCTGAATCATAGAATCATAGAGTTGGAAGGGGCCATGCAGGCCATCTAGTCCAACCCCTGCTCAAGGCAGGATCAGCCCTAAGCACCCTAAAGCATCCAAGAAAAGTGTGTATCCAACCTTTGCTTGAAGACTGCCAGTGAGGGGGAGCTCACCACCTCCTTAGGCAGCCTATTCCACTGCTGAACTACTCTGACTGTGAAATTTTTTTCCTGATATCTAGTCTATATCGTTGTACTTGAAGTTTAAACCCATTACTGCGCGTCCTCTCCTCTGCAGCCAACAGAAACAGCATCCTGCCCTCCTCCAAGTGACAACCTTTCAAATACTTAAAGAGGGCTATCATGTCCCCTCTCAACCTCCTTTTCTCCAGGCTGAACATTCCCAAGTCCCTCAACCTATCTTCATAGGGCTTGGTCCCTTGGCCCCAGATCATCCTCGTCGCTCTCCTCTGTACCCTTTCAATTTTATCTATGTCCTTCTTGAAGTGAGGCCTCCAGAACTGCACACAGTACTCCAGGTGTGGTCTGACCAGTGCTGTATACAATGGGACTTTCCATCAGCATGAGAAGTTCCAGCTCTTCCTTCTTATTGCCCATGCTTCGGGCATTAGTATAAAGACATCTGAATCCTTTTACTTTTGGTTCCCTATGAGCTGGCCGTGCCGGTTGGGCTGCCTCCGATCGTTTTCCGCACCGGGATCCATGTTGCAAATTGTTTGCGGAACGAAAAAACGCCATTTTAGTGGAATTCGTCGTTATGCATACCTGCCTTTGTACTGGAATCCAGTTGCGTTTCTATCGTTTCCCACAGGGTTTCGGTCTCGGCAAAAATCGTTAGCCAGGAAGCACTGTTGCTGAGCTGTGTCCCGCCCCTGGCCATCAAGCAGCCAATGGGCAGCCATTAGCATGCTCCCAAACAGCCCCTTTCCCTTTAAGGAAGGTTTAAAAAACACACACACACGTTGCAACGAATATGCGTTGATTCGTTGCAACGAAGAGACCCATCCAGCTAGCAGGTGGTGCTTGAGCTGCCGTTTCATCGTTGCCACGCTCCCCCGAGTGGAAAAAAAAAATCCCCCCCCCCTCACGGGCGAGATTTTCGGCCGAAAACAGTGTGAAAAATAAAGGGAAAATAAACCAGCAAACGGGCCTCTGTGTTGCTTGTGCTTAGTGACTTTAAACAGAGGGACTGCAGCCGGGGAAGCCTCACTGGGTAAACGAAGGCTCGCCGGTGCGTTGATCTCCGCTCGCTCGGAGAAAAAAAAATGGTGATCGCTTCGCCGGAAGATCAGAGGAGAGAGCCAGGGGGAGGGACTTTGCAGAAACCGCAACAATGGTAACGCACAGAACTTTCCCGCTAGTGTTGCAGATTTGTTGCAGGAGTGTAGTGCTTTCCGGAGGGTGAATCCACTTTTTGGGATTTCCCTGAAAGCGCTACAACGAAGCGCTTTTTGCGGATCGGTTTCAGGAGTGTTGCAGATTGTCAACGACGTTGTGCATAACGGCAAAACTGTAGCGATTTCAATTAGTAACCATTCTGCTATTTTGGATGAATGCGGAACGGCCCACACTTTTCTTGGATGCTTTAGGATGCTTTGGGCTGATCCTGCGTTGAGCAGGGGGTTGGACTAGATGGCCTGTGTGGCCCCTTCCAACTCTATGATTCTGTGATTCTATAATTCTATGATTCTAATTCAAATCCTTATTACAAATAATTCCGGCCTCTTCTGTCTTCAGGCGGACCTTGTGGAGTGTCACTCCCGTTTCAGCCCCGTTGGTGTGGCACACGCCAGGGAGCCCCTCGGGCCCACTCCTGAATTCGCCTGGCTTGCAGCAATCAGAGGCTTTCCAAATTGAGCGTGACTTTCCTGCGAAGTTCTTCTCAGGCTCAGCACGTAAAACGAGATGTGACACACACAGCCGTCGCCCAGCTTTGTCGGCACGGGTGCAAATTCATGTTTAAGGGGGGAGAACTGTCTGGACACGGAAGGTGACTCTCCTGCTGCGGATGTCTAGGAGCGTGAAATCATATTTTTTAAAATTATTATTCTGTAAAGAAAAGCTTAGTGTACCAAACTGTTTTGTAAAAGAAGGCCCAGAAAACCTGTTCTTGTTCTTGATTGTGTTTTGGAAAGTTACCAAGCCTGATATGTCCTATTCTCAAGGCCAGAGACAATATCATGCCATTGTTCGTGTTACCAGAGGATTGAGAAAGAAGGGGAAATTGCCTCTTGTAACCTTTTCCCGGTGACTTAGCATAATGGCAGTGGGTGGTCCTGTGGGATGTGCAAGGGGTGGAGACTCCAGGTTATTGTCTTGACCAGAAAAGCATCATCTTTCCCTGCCTTCAATGGAATATTATAAAATCTCACGTAATCCTTTGTTCGACACAAGGCTTTTTTGGGACAACCTCCCTGTGTCATTTTGTTCTGCTGCAGTTGAATAAAATTATTAAAAGGTTTCCACTGAGAAACCACTCTAACTGTCAGGAACTTCTTCCGGATGTTTAGATGGAATATAGAATCATAGACTCATAGAGTTGGAAGGGACCTCCTGGGTCATCTAGTCCAACCCCCTGCACTGCGCAGGGCACTCCCAACCCTCTCGCTCCTCCACTGTCACCTGCCACCCCCTTGAGCCTTCACAGTATCTTAATAGAAAGTTCTTCATAGAATGTCTCCAAGGGGTTTCTTTTTGCTGTTTGCCTTCGAGGCACTGCAAAGGACTTGAATGGACGTTTGTTGGCTTTTGTATTCTAATGAGATTCAGGTGGGCGGCCAAGTTGGCTTGAAGCAGCAGGACAAGGTTGGAGTCCAAGCAGGTTCCATGCAAGGTATATAAGCTCTCATGTGCCTGCAGACAAAGCTTCCAACTTGAATGAAACTTGGTGGGTCTCCAGGGCCCCCTTGGAGTGAGTATTTTGTGTGAGTGAACCCTGAGTGGACCTCACTGCTGGTCACATCTCTCCAGAGATCACGATGTCAGACTTCTCTGCCACTGGCGTCCCTCCCTGTGCCTGCATACAATTCATAGCACTCCCCCCCCCAGTTAAAATATTCATTCTGCCTTGTGGAATGGTCCGCTGGTGGAGGTCAGGAAGGATCTCGCTCTCCCGCTTTCCACAAACGATGAAAAACTGAATTATTCAAGAGGGATTTTATGCACAGGTAATAGGGTTGAACTGTACACCGTACAAAATGGTTCACAAACCTACTTGGGCAAATCAGTGGGGGCTTCAGCCTACAGCTTGCTGTAAATTGGATCCTACTCTGTGATTTCTGCTTCTTTCAATGTACCAGGTGAAGACTCGTGCTTTGCTCCAGTTTCATTTTCTAGATTTCTGGTGCTTCCACAAACTAAATCCTACTCTGTTGTTTATTGAATGCTCCCTCCTGTTGATCGTATAGACTCCCTCCGTGTCCTGCCTTGAGTCCCATTCAGAAAGGCAGACTAGAAATAACAGAAAATAAAAATGCAACATAAATACACCTGCATTTCACCCACATTTCCTGGGTCTCAAGGAAGCCGACAAGACTGAGTCATAACACCACAGCCTAAGAAATCTGCTTTCTACCCTTAAAAATTGTGCACTATCCAGCCTGAAGAAGAATTCTGGTCAGTTGGAAAGCTAGCAAAACATTGTATGAATTTGACTGGTCCTATTAAAAAGTATTACATGAATTTTGTCCTTAAGAACATCAGAAGAGCTTGTTGGATCAGGTCAAAGGTCCTTCCAGTCCAACAAACTGCGTCATACAGTGGCCAAAGCACAGATGCCAACAAGATAAGAATGCCAGTCCCCAGGTGGGACCTGGGGATCCCCTGGAATTATAGCATCTGCCCTCTTCTCAAGCACCAAGGACCCCTCCCCTGACACAAGAAAAGCCATGCTGGATCAGGCCAATGGCCCGTCTGGTCCAAACCTCTGTGTCACACATGGGCCAAAACCATCAAAACTACAGTCACTCTCTCTGCCTCTGCCTCTGCCTCTGCCTCTGCCTCTGCCTCTGCCTCTGCCTCTGCCTCTGCCTCTGCCTCTGCCTCTGCCTCTGCCTCTGCCTCTGCCTCTGCCTCTGTCTGTCTCTCTCTCTCTCTGTTTTGGAAGACTGCAAATTAAAGAAGTGGGCTAAACTGAATAAAATGAAGTACAATAGGGACAAATGTAAAGTTCTGCATTTAGGTAGGAAAAATACACCAATATAGGATGGGGGAGACGTGTCTTGGCAGTAGCATGTGCGAAAGAGATCTGGGAGTCTTCGTAGACCATACATTGAACATGAGTCAGCAGTGTGACTCAGTGGCTAAGAAGGCAAATGGGATTTGGGGCTGTATCAAACGGAGTATCAAGTCCATATCACGCGAGGTGAGGGTACCGCTTTGCTCTGGTTCGGCCTCCCTTGGGGTCCTGTGTTCAGTTTAGGGCACCCCAGTTGAAGAGGGATGTTGGATGCTTTAGGATGCTGGAGAAACGCTGCGCTGATTCCGGATCCCTCTGTGGAGTCTCTGCCTCGCGCCCTTCAGAAGACCCTGGTGCCGGCAGAGGCTGCTTTTCCCTCTCCTGCGGGGAAGGCAGGGAAAGAGCCGAGCCCCAATTACAGCTCGCTGCGTGCTGCTGATCAGGGCGCGGATTGGAAGGGGCTCTGGCACAAGCTGAAGGCGGAAGGGACTCGGCAGCCAAGTTTCCACTCAGCGGAACGGCCAAAGGTGAGCTGCGGTCCCCATTAGCCGATTGTTTCGCCTGGGCAATGCAGGATCATTCTCCAGTGTTCAATTCTCTTTTGAACACGGAGCCTTTTTTAGAAGGCTGGGGGCGGGGGGTGACCAGAGCATCTCTGGCACACAGATTTTAAAAAGGGGAGCAAGGAACTTAGCTGCCAGCTGGGGTGCCACCTGCACCATTCCTCCAAAATGCTGTCCATGCACACACCTCTGCCGCCTCCACAGGGCACAAGCTGGCCTGGATGGGCACACGGGCAGAGGCCAGGAGCAGCTGGACGATAAACACGCAGGAAGCTGCCTTAGACAGCCTCATGCTTTGGGATGCTCTGGGCTGATCCTGCGTTGAGCAGGGGGTTGGACTAGATGGCCTGTATGGCCCCTTCCCACTCTAGGATTCTATGATTCTATGATTACCGTGGTCCATTGTTCTCAGCACCGCCTGCTCAGACTGAGAGTGGTCTTCCAGGGTCACAGGAGGAGGTCTTTCCCATCCCCTCCTGCCTGAGCCTTTTAACTCGAGATGCTGCAGGGGATTGAACTGGGAACTTTCTGCATGCCAAGCAGAGGCCCTGCCCCTGAGCCACACTCCCCTAACCTGAATCTGGGGCCTTCTGAGTAGGAACCATAGTCAAATATCCCTGGTGAGGGTTCCACAATTCGGGCATGGTGACAGAGAAGACCCTTACTTAGAATCATAGAATCACAGAGTTGGACGGGACCTCCTGGGTCATCTAGTCCAACCCCCTGCACTATGCAGGACACTCACAACCCTAGAGGGTTGTGAGTGTCCTGCATAGTGCAGGGGGTTGGACTAGATGACCCAGGAGGTCCCGTCCAACTCTATAATTCTAGCCCTATTGCTCACCCCCTGTAACCTGCTAGAACTGCCACTCATCTCAACTTGGAAGCTTGAGGCAGGAGCCTGCAGGGAGACGGCAGAGCTGGCCTCCCTCAGGCCCCTTTGGTCACTGTATTCTACCGGCAGGTGAAGACTCCTTTCCCTCTGGCCTCACGTCCTCTCCTTCCTGCCTTAGGCTGCATTTTGTTGGGTCTATGGAATTAAACAACACTTTGATAAGGGAGAAACTGAAGCACCGGAAAGCTAACAAACACCCATAAAGTGCATCAGAACATTTAAAGGAGGGCCAATTAAAGTTTCTAAAAAGTGGGTCCTTCTGAGCTATGAGAAATTGTACTGAGTAAGGAAATCAAAGTCCCTCTTTAAACTCGTGTTTAGATTCCTGATTAGTTCCAAGTTGGGACTTTCATGTTGCATCTTCCCTTTGAAGTCTGGCTTCAAAGAACAGTGCCTTTCAGATGATGGGCAGGCAGGTCTGTCCAGCTGCTCTTGGAGTCCAGAAGCTCAAAAGGATGGGCCCCGAGTCTGTTCTTGCAAGGGGCTTCCTTTGTTTCTCTGTCTCTCATGAGAGGATCAGGAAGAGGTTTGGGGGATGTGGAGAAAGCATTCCACCTGCACCTGCTCCTGCACCTTCCCTGTAAAGAGAGCCAGTTTGGTGTAGTGGTTAGGAGTGCCAGGAGAGAGAGCCAGTTTGGTGTAGTGGTTAGGAGTGCGGACTTCTAATCTGGCATGCCGGGTTCGATTCTGCGCTCCCCCACATGCAGCCAGCTGGGTGACCTTGGGCTCGCCACGGCACTGATAAAACTGTTCTGACCGGGCAGTGATATCAGGGCTCTCTCAGCCTCACCCACCTCACAGGGTGTCTGTTGTGGGGAGAGGAAAGGGAAGGCGATTGGAAGCCGCTTTGAGCTTTGAGCCTCCTTCGGGTAGGGAAAAGCAGCATATAAGAACCAACTCTTCTTCTTCTTCTTCTAAAAGCTTCCTCCAGGTAAAGGTGAAGGCGAGCAGCCTCCGGTTGCCCCTTGGTTGCCCCGGCCTCCTTCCCATCCCTCTGCCACACCTGCCATGCCTAGAAAGGCCCCATTAAGAAAGGCAGCATTCAGCTGGCTTATTGTACCATGAAGTGTCTCTGATTAGCAGGTAATTTGATGGAGTGAGGCATTTTAATGGGGCTGGTGCAGAGATGTTCGTGCAAACATGATATAGAAACAGAATTTCACGATCCTCTTGCTCCCGGCACAGGTATTTTCGCTGCTCCGTCTGGAGCTGGAACACCCATTTGACTCAAGTGCGTCAAAGTAATTGAATTAGAAAAGGGGATTAGAGCTCTTTCAAGCGCGATCGCAGACAGAGGTTTTTGTGCTACAATCTGTTGTGTTCCGTAAACGGTTGCAGGAGCATTAATGCACAAAAAGGGATGCAGTGGGGAGAAGCAATTGAGAAATATGAACTTTCTGCGGATCTGCTGATATTTAGTCTTCCCACAAGAAACTCCCAAGAAGGAGGTTCCTCCCCAAAAATCCACCCAAAGTGTGTTGGGGGAAAGTGTCCCTGGGGAGATGGAGGTTTCAGGAGTTCCATCTTGGTGTTTTGGTTAAGAGTGGTGGCTTCCAATCTGGAAAACCAAGCTCATTCCTGCTCTTCCTCCTCCACAGCAGCTAGCTGGGTGACCTATGCAGTTCTCTCAGAGCTCTCTCAGCCCCGCTTATCTCACAGGGTGTCTGTTGTGGGGAGAGGATAAGGAGGTGATGGGAAGCTGCTTTGAGGCTCCTTTGGGTAGTCAAGAGAAGAGTTTCTGAAGGCACCGGGGGGGGGGGGGGGAGATGGCGGCCAGAAGAGGAACAGTTCCCTCCCTGCTGCAAGCGCCTTGTGCAATGAGAGGAAAGCAGAGAACTGCCCCTGTGCAGAAGCAGCCTCAGTTGACAATAAGGTGAGGGAAACAGTATAAAGAAGTAGAGGAGCAGATGGCCTAAGACATCAAGGGGTCACTTAAGGAAGATGGGGAGATGCAGAGAAATGGAATTTGTCTCTTTTCGCTGTAGAAAAAAAATACAGCATGTAACTGTTCTGGAGCAATATTTCAGGGGAGGGTTCCTGAAGGACTGAGCCAGGTAAAGCTGTTGAGAGAAGACATTGCCGGGCTCCAGGAGAAAGGTGAGAGGGGTTGCGATGGGGCTGAGATGGCTTTGCCAAGAGCCCAGGGACCGTCTGCTGGAGAAGTCAGGGAATGCAGAGGTGGCCCCCGCCGTGGCGTGGATGGTCCGGCCACGTGGGGCCACATCACGGTGGCCTCAAAACTAGAGCATTAGAAGGCTCAATACATGGGATATTCCCTGTGAAGTCAAGGCAGGAATTCCAGTTGGTTCACTATGTCACATGCAAAGTTATGAGGGTTTTTTTTAATTGTTGTTCTTGTGTTTATTTATTTATTAGATTTTTTTATACTGCTCCTCCCCACATGGTGGCTTGGGGCAGTTCACCTTATCCATTGTTGTTCCTCTATATATTTATGAAACAGCTGTCCTGCTGTCCAAGTTGGAATAGGGCCAATCAGGGTGCAGCCAGCTTTGCCCTGATTGGCCCTGCCCCTGCAGCTCCCACCCTCCGCTCTCTTCCCAGTCTGCCCTGGGCTCAGCCATATTCGGGGCGGAAAGTGCCTCTCTGCAGGTGCTGCAGAACTTCAACAGCTCCATCATGCGACACCGGGAGGGTCCAAGGGCTTTGTGAGTCATAACTGGCACCTTGAATTACAGGTTGTCTCTCTTGGGTAACCCAATGCAGTGAAAACAGAATAGGCGTCCAATGTTTACTTTCCTTCAGTTGAAATAATAACTGGTTGTATGATAGAACTGCCGAATGACTCTAGAGGTCATCTAGTCCAACACCCTACTCAGTGCATGGTCAGCCTCAAGGCTTTGTGATTTGTTGGGTTTCTTTTTGCATGAATCACTTTTGGAAGTCCATGTCCATAGCACCTTCTGGACAGTCCTCTTTCATGTGCTTTGTCCCTTTCTCACAGAGCGCCCCGAAGTTGGTGAGGTGGAACGTCCCCTTGCAGAAGCCCAGCAGATTTTTCCTCAGCAGGCTTGTCCCTCCATGTAGTCAACCTCAGTTTCTACTACTTAACTTGGGACAGGTGTTCAGCTAATCAGCTCCTCCCTGGATCCTTCTAAAAAAAGTAATGTGACATTCTTCTTCTTCTAGAATCATAGAATCATAGAGTTGGAAGGGGCCACACAGGCCATCTAGTCCAACCCCCTGCTCAACGCAGGATCAGCCCTAAGCATCCTAAAGCATCCAAGAAAAGTGTGTATCCAACCTTTGCTTGAAGACTGCCAGTGAGGGGGAGCTCACCACCTCCTTAGGCAGCCTATTCCACTGCTGAACTACTCTGACTGTGAAAAACTTTTTCCTGATATCTAGCCTATATCGTTGTACTTGAAGTTTAAACCCATT
Organism: Paroedura picta; assembly: GCF_049243985.1. Lineage (NCBI taxonomy): Eukaryota > Metazoa > Chordata > Lepidosauria > Squamata > Gekkonidae > Paroedura > Paroedura picta. The sequence goes on along the minus strand of NC_135370.1, from coordinate 185,354,349 downwards.
ACTGCGTGTCCTCTCCTCTGCAGCCAGCAGAAACAGCATCCTGCCCTCCTCCAAGTGACAACCTTTCAAATACTTAAAGAGGGCTCTCATGTCCCCTCTCAACCTCCTTTTCTCCAGGCTGAACATTCCCAAGTCTTTTCTTCTTCTTCTTCTTCTTCTTCTTCTTCTTCTTCTTCTTCTTCTTCTTCTTCTTCTTCTTCTTCTTCTTCTTCTTCTTCTTCTTCTTCTTCTTCTCTAAAGTTGCCCCTGTCATTCCACCTAGATGTCCTGGCCTTTCCTTTGCTTCTGTATTTAGACAGCAATATATTGCTGGGCTGGGCTGGGCTGGGCTTCTTGGCAGTCCCTGGCCTTTCCCCTCCCTTCTTCCGAGTATCCATAGAGATAGTGATAGCACATCATGCACCTGAGCTAATAGCATTGTAAACCCAGAAACATCAATACACATTTTTTAGCCTGAGGATAAGAGCTTGGCAGATTTTAGATTCCCATGAAATATTCTGCTTGTTTCCATTGGGTAGCCTCCATGACATTGCGTCGCGTTCTCCCCCCCCCCCCCCCAATGTCTAGGGCAAAATGCCTATTAACTTTATTTGATGGAAATATTTCAGTACAGCATCCTTGCAGAAACATTCTGCATTGATTTGGTAGCATCTCTGAGCCATTCCCAGCCTCTGAAAAGTGCTTTCATGGTCCCACCTGGGAAAACATTTATAATTGAATATAAACAGAGCTCAAATGAAGACACAATTGTAATAAGCATCTCCCTTCCCTGGCAGGTGTGAGATATTTGCTTTGTTTATTTCATTAACTGCATTTCTGCCCCATCTTTCTCCCCACGGGAGCCCAGGAGGAGCTCACCTTCTGCTCTCTTCCGCTTTGTCATCACAACAACCCTGTGAGGCCAGGTTAGGCCAAAGATCATAGTAAAAAAAAAACATCTTTTCCTTATTCCAAGGCATACCTATTTCCTGGAGGGGAGGCAGCAGGGGGTAGGTGGGCTGATCCTGCCACATCTCTGCAGCTAAGCAGGGTCAGTGCTCAGATGGGAGACCTCCGAGGACAAACCACCTCTGCTCCCCACTGGCCTCGAAAGCCCCTTGCTGGGGGGGTCAGAAGTGGGGTGGGTATGTGGAGCGGAGACCACCCCGGGAGGCCCCGCAGAGGCAGGCAGAGGAAAACCAATTCTGTTCCTCACTGGCCTTGAAAGCTCCTTGCCGGGGTGGTCAGAAGTCAGCGGGGACCTGATTGCAACTTAATGCACAGTGGCACAGAGAGAGAGAGAGAGTCAGGTGCACAACACATTCCTGCCTATATTGTCACCTGTCTCTCCAGCACATTTGGTCACCACCTGTCCTGCAAGGAGCTCAAGAGGGACGCATTGATGTGACAGGGGAGAACCAGCTTGAGAAGAACCAGAGGTGGTCTATGGCTCCCAATCCACAGCATAGTCCTGCTCTGACCCCTAGGCACACCGTTCTCTCTTTTTTCTGGTTTATTACGCTAGCCCCTCATGTTTTTTCTTTTCATTTTGAAATGCTTCATTTTTAATTTAAAATGTGCATCTCAATATCTCAGTCTTTAAGAAAGAGTTTGGATTCTAACATTCAAGTGAAGAAGAATCCAGCACAGATCCACGTGTGTGTGTGTGTGGAGGAACACACTAAAGCCAGTCTTGTGCAGCTTCAGGCATGATGCTCAGGAGAACTCCGTGAGCACTGACTTGCAGGAGGGCATCTTGGGCTCAGAGACGACGCATGCACATTTCTGTTGGCTTACACAAGGCCACAGCTTTCTTGCAACCTCCGCAGGAGTGTTGGCACAGCATGGGAGAGGGAGCCTGCCTTGGAGTCGCCTGACTACAAGAACCCAGATCCCAGCGGCACCTTGGGGCCCACCCATTCCCCCATTGGGAACACGGGTCCCCTTGCCACTGGGACCCCATCCAAATGAAGCATCCAGAGGTGCCGTGGGGCCCACTCAGTTCTCTGATCGAGAATGTGGACCCCTTGCCCCTGGATTCCGACCATAGAGAAGTGTCCTTCTTGCGGTGCCAAGAGGAAGCGTAGACTTCCCTGTGACCCACCCCAGGCCACCCGGCACAGTAAACCCTGGGGTGGTCCCTTGGTCCCACCCCAAGCTACCTGGCACTGCAAGCGCCATGCCTCACCTGCCGGGTTGGCCCATCTCACAGACCTGCCATCTCATAAGGAGGCCCCATACCTGGGGAATCCGATGCACAAACCGGACTCCCCCCAAACCAGGCTGCATCCTCTGCTGAACCACCAGCTGTGACAGAAAGCAATTCAAAGATAAGTAACAGTGGCCATCCCAATCCCAGATACTAGGGTGGGGGGGGGAGCTGTTCCAGCGGTGTTCTGGTGAGCAAAGCTGGGCTCCTGGCACGTGGCACCTTTTAAGGCTCTCCAGGGCCAGTCCCCGGCTGCATCTCTGGCTGGGAGGTGATGGGAAAGGCCACCCTGTCTGAGTCGTTGGAGGGCTGTTGCCAGTCAGGGGATTTTAAAACCAACTCTTCTTCCACACTCTGGCTCAGAAGAGGGCCATTCCAAGGGTTCCATGGGCAAGGGACCAAGCCCTATGAAGATAGGTTGACGGACTTGGGAATGTTCAGCCTGGAGAAAAGGAGGTTGAGAGGGGACATGATAGCCCTCTTTAAGTATTTGAAAGGTTGTCACTTGGAGGAGGGCAGGGTGCTGTTTCTGCTGGCTGCAGAGGAGAGGACACGCAGTAATGGGTTTACTTCAAGTACAACGATATAGGCTAGATATCAGGAAAAACATTTTCAGTCAGAGTCTTCAAGCAAAGGTTGGATACACACTTTTCTTGGATGCTTTAGGATGCTTAGGGCTGATCCTGCGTTGAGCAGGGGGTTGGACTAGATGGCCTGTGTGGCCCCTTCCAACTCTATGATTCTATCTGGCCTACTCAAGTCAACCTGAACAGTTCTCCTTGGATTCATCTCTGAGGCTGCCCAGGACTGGGGCCTCTGTCTGTTTGGGCATTTGGGGTGGATTGAAGTGTGTTCCTCATTCCTCCTGACCCTTCGCTTTCTGCTTGAACGTTAGAGTGAAAACTCTCTTCTGAAACCCGAGGCTCCTGGGCGCCTCAGGCCCCTTGCACATGAGTCAGCAGTGCTGCAGTCGACCAGGGGGCCTGAGCGCTTCCTCTGCCTCAAGCTGATTGGGAGTCCTTCTTGTTCCGCTGCTGGGCCCTTCACTTCACAGTTCCCATGCCTCTCCCAAGGCTGCCCCGGGGTTCGGTTCAGGGGTCAACAAACAAACCCCCTACTGAATGCCACCTCACCCCCCACCCTGCTTTTTGCTGAGCTCAAACAAGGAGGTTTCAGGGAAAAGCCACGAGGACTTCCCGATGTGTCCTTTCTGTTCCGCCTGAGAACTTGGAGGTGGACCCTCGAGAAGACAGGCTCAGGGGGCACCAGTGGCGCTCAGGGGACAAAGAAAAGGGACTGGGCTTTATGGGCGGGGCCTGCCGGACCAGTACGGCACCAGCACACCACTTATTTGCTCTCAGCCCAAGCAGAAGAGCCGGGTACGTGGGGATCCTATAGAAAGCCAACAGGGATCCCTATCTGTGAGAGGAGCGATTGTAACCTCTGCATGGGGCTAAAGCAGGAACAGAGCTTGGGAGCCCGGTGAATTTAAAGCAAGAATCCCTTTAGCCCTCCACGGTAGAGAACAGCGCAGCAAAGACAGACGCCCTGAACAAGCCGCTGTAACAGAGATCAGAAGCTGATGGAAGGACTTGTTCCTGTGTGGCAGCCTTTGGGTGGCCAGTCAAGTCTGACCTCTCAGCCCCACCGAGGTGCTGCGTTTTTTCTAATTCCCTCCTACAGGATGGCCTCTCCTGTTCCGCTCCGCTGGGCCGGATTCACTCATCTGAGCAAGACCTGAGAGAGGAGGTCAGGCAGCCCCCCCACACACACACACACACACTTTATCATTCCACAGAACAACAAGGCTTTTGTTAAAATTATATTACTATTATTGTGCACAATTTAAAAAAAAACAACTTTAGGAATTGAAGACATATGTCCCGCCCACAGGCCATTGCAAACCAGTGTGCCATGCACTATGAGAACCCAAAGGGCAATGCATTTCGGCCCTTATAAGGCCTCCTTCAAAGGCCTGGTTTCAACCCACACCAGTTCTGGACACATATAAAATATGAACAGCAGCCAATACAACCAATGGGTTGAAATTAATTCAAAATAATTTTTGGCTAATCATACAGTAATTTCTGACAATTATAGAGGTTCTTCAGTGGAACAGGCTTCCTCTGGACATGGTGAGTTCTCCTTCTTTGGAAGTTTTCAAGCAGAGGCTGGATGGTCATCTGACAGAAATGCTGATTTTATGAACTTGGGCAGATGGTGAGTGGGTGGGCAAGAAGGGATGTGCCCGTGTTTGTCTCCTGTGGCCCTTCCTTGCAGACCCAGGGAATTGCTGATCACCACTGGGGGACGATAGATGAATTTCCTCCCAGACAGGCCGGATTCTGGAGATTTGGGGGGGGGCATAATCTGGGCATTAGGGTCAGTGTGGGTGGGTGGGTGGGTAGTTGTGAGTTCCTGCATTGTACAGGGGGTTGGACTAGATGACCCGAGAGGTCCCGTGCAACTCTAGGATTCTATGATTCCATGTCTCTCCAGATTAGCGTCTGCTGCTCTTAAGCACTCCACCACAAAGGGCATCTGGCAACCAGACCCTCCATGGCATTTTTAAAGGAAGCCTTTTGCTGGCTATGGCATGGTTTCGTTCTCCTGCTTTATTTTCATGTCCAGACTTTCATCCTGCTTTTCAACCAACATGCCCCGTATTTAAATTGCATTCGTTTTTGGCCTGCTTATTAAACAGATGAAAGTCTACTTTGCTTTCCTCCCTCTACCCCCTCCAGGTCCTTTTCTCCTTCTCTGTCATCTCTCTCTTCGTTATTGCAAAAAACCATATTCTACCTGGAGTGGTGTGTTCTGGCAGGAGGAGAGCATACAGAGGGAGGAGAGACCTTCCTTAAAAAGCTCAAGGGCATCTCTTCAAACTCTCTGATCTTTGGAGTTCCACTGATTTGCCAGGCTCTACAGGGGCGGCCCTTGAAGGCTGTTCGGAAGCTACGATTGGTCAAGGCTGGAACAAGATAAAAAGGTAAAAAAAAGGATAATGAGACCCAGTAAACAAAAGGAAACAGATAAATAGATGAAACTCCGAAGTTTCAAACCTGTCCTGTTATAGACACATCCCAACACATAAGGACAAAGACATCCCTAGATGAATGGCGGACTTGGTCTATATGCCCTTCCTTGCCTCTTTTTTTTTCAGGGACAGAATTGGAAATTTTATGGTTTTGCTGCATCTTATTGTCTTTATCTGTTGTATTTTTATGCCTGTGGTTTTAAGGGGTATTTTATCGGGCGGTTTATACTGATGCTTGTAACCCGCCACGAGCCATTGAGAGTGGCGGGTAAAAAATCAAATAAACAAACAAATAAATAGATAAACTGCAGTGAAAGAAGAGCATTCACAGTCAAAATATGCTTAATGCTTGTCTGTTTCGATCCACAGGGTGGGAAGAGTTTGTAGCGGGAAAGGACGGAGTTTCAAAACATCCCTATTCTGCTTCCTGTAAAAATGAAAAGGAGAGAACAATGAAGCGACCAAACAAGCAAACCAGATCAAAAATCTCACACTCCTTGAAGAAACCACCCCCAAGATGTGCCGGTGCCAAACAAGAGGTGGTTTTCCAAAGACGCCAGATGGCCCTTCTCCCGCAGAGAGATCTCCTAGCGGCCAGGGGGATCTGGTCTAAAAAGAGGCAGGAAGGCCAATGAGAGCTTGAAACAGGCCAGGCACACGGCCACTGCTGACTGGGCAGACCAGGGCGCCAGTTCTGGCTTGTGAAATACCTGCAGGGTGTGTGTGTGTGTGTGTGTGCCTGTGTGCCAGTAGTGGGTGGGGTTGGGGGCAGGGAGGAATCTCAGTGGAGTGCAATGCCATGGATATAGTGTGGTCAGCTCTGGGTTGGGGGAAACCTGAAGACTTTGTGGGTGGAGCCTGCAGAGGGGGCGGGTGGGAGAGGGGCGGGGCTTCAGTGGGGTCTGATGCCCCACAGTTCCCTCTTCAAGCAACCATTTTCTCCAGGGGAACTCATCTCTGTTGCCTGGAGCTGTAGCTCCGGGGGTCCCATATCCGCCCTTGAGGCCGGCATCCCTAAGCCGACTCCTGGATGTGGGTCATGATGTAGGGAGGGAAGTCAATTCCAGTCAGCCTATAATCAGCACAGTCTGTCAACATGCTCAACGCCCGTATTTTGAAGAAACTGTCCTCTGAACTGAGCTGGACTGCTGTAACAGGTTCCACACTGGCCTGCCCTTGAACACTGTTGAGAACCTACAAGCAGCTCAAAGGGACTAAAGGGAAGTCCCCTTACACACACAACCCCGGGCAGCCTGGCTGCTACTTGTTTGCTTCTGGACTCAATCCAAAGGGCTGTTTTTAAAGTCTTTCACATCCCCTGACCTGAAGGACCTTCTCACTCTGGATGGTGCTGTGTGCTCCCCCCTCCCCAACCATGTCACTGTTGGACAGTCCACCCTAACAGATGAGGTGTGTGGCCTAGGGATGCCAGCCTCCAGGTGGGGCCTGGGGATCCCCTGGAATTAGAGCTCCTCTCCAGACTGCAGAACTCAGTTCCCCTGGATGAAAGGGCTGCTTGGGAGGGGGGACTCGGTGATGCCATCCTCCAGGTGGGGCCTGGGGATGCCCTGGAATGACAGCTCCTCTCCAGACTACAGAGCTCAGATCCCCTGGAGGAAAGGGCTGCTTGGGAGGGGGGACTCATGGATGCCAGCCTCCAGGTGGGGCCTGGGGATCCCCTGGAATGACAGCTCCTCTCCAGACGGCAGAGATCAGTCCCCCTGGAGGAAAGGGCTGCTTGGGAGGGGGGACTCCCTGGCATCACACTCCACTGAGGTCCCTCCAAATCTCACCCACTCCCAGCTCCAGCCCCAAAGGCTCCAGGTCTTTCCCAAGCCAGAGCTGGCCACCCTCCTGTTGCTGCAGCCCAATCTTGGTAGTTCTCCAGCACTGTGGGACAGACTGCCTGTGGCTGTAGCTCTCCCTTTTTCCCCGAAGATACCTCTCAATATTTGGGATGAGCTGCAGAGCAGAGCTAAGAGGGGGAACCTCTCTGAAGTTAATTGGCCAGCTGATTGCATGTCAGGGACAGTGACGTCTGGTGAGCCGGCCTGGGGTGGAGGTGAACATGAGTGGCCTCTAATCTGGAGAGCTGAGGGTGGGATTCCACACTCCTCTTCCTCCTCCTCCTCCTCCTCCTCCTCCTCCACACGCAGCCACCTGGGGCCGGTCCCACCTCTTATAGCTCTCTCAGCCCCACCTACCTTGCAAGGTGTCTGATGTGGGGAGAGGAAGGGAAAGGTACTTGTAAACTGCTTTGGAACTCCTTTGGGTAGTGAAAAGTGGGGTATAAAATACCAGCTCTTCTTCTTCTCTTGGGTGCTGTCTGCACTCCCAGTTTAATTTTGATTCTTACGGAACTGAAGTGGTATCTCTTTAATCCACATCCCGCTCGCATCTCTCCCTGCATTCTCCACCTATTTTCTTTCTGGGACTTTCTCCGACAAATTGCAGAGTTTAGCTCTGCATGCTAATTAGAAAAATCAGATTGCTGGAATCCCCCCCCCCACTTTGGAGCTGTTGATTGGCTTCTGCGGATTGGTGGGTGTGTGAAAGGAGCAGCCCCTTCGTCTGCCTGCTCCTCCACTCCAGCACCGGCTTCGTCGTGTCTGAACTTCTGTGCCAGAGAAGCATTTCTCTGCTTTTCCTGGCCCCTTAAGCCATGCGATAAGCATTCGAACCTGTGGTTGCCTTCAGCTGCTGCCCCTTCTCCCAATCTGCTGTGGGTGTTGGGGGGTGTGTGAAGGAGGAGGGGGTGGAGAAAGCCTTGCAAAAGTCCGTGAACATTGTGAGCAGGCTCCACAGGAAGCCACTTTCAACACAGCTCAGGGAGCTCAGTTAGTAACACACTGGCTGTGAAGCCACAGCTTTGTGAGTCCAAGGCTGCTGTGCATCTTATCCACCCCCCCCACACACACACACACAGACACACATTTTTTATTTCTTTATTTATCTTTTGAACAGCACCTGCTTTAAAAATGCAGCATTCTTGACTTTAACTTTTTCAAGAGTTAAAAAAAATTAAACTCCTGCGTGCGGAAAAGAGAGAATCCAAAGCCAGCCCTGAACTCATAAAGTTATCGTTTCAAGGAAAGTTCTTTACTAACTGAGCTATCTTAGTTGCATTAACGTTTTCTGCCCCCCCCCCCCCAAAAAAAGAAGCATGTGCAGGTGACTGAGAGAAGGGACAGCATCTGATGACCACCACAAGCCCAGCTTTCACTCCTTCTGCTACGAGGGCTTATCACGTTACTCAAGGCCTGGGAAATGCAGGAACACCGACATGCCCATCAGAATCTATGATGCCATTGAGGTCCATTGGCACCGAGGCCCAAGCGGCTGAGATCTTTCATAAATAAGCAAATTAAAATTGTTCCTGATTTGGAGTCGGGGGGGGGGGACTTTTGAGAGGCATGCTATGCTGAATGAAATATTGCTTTGTTTCTGGCATCACCAACATGGTGCCCGCCTATTCGTTGCTCCAGGAAGTTTGCCATTTTTAAAAAGCTAATTCTCCTCCCCAGGAATAAGGGAGAGGGAGGCGGGTGTGAGGGAGGGACGATACAGATGACTCTAGCCCATGTGAGCCTCCAGGCCTTCCTCCTGCTGGCTAATCTCCAGTCGCTAGTGCTTTTGGGGGCGGTGAATCCACTTTTTGGGAATCCCAGAGAAGCGCTTTGAAATGGAGGATGTAGCAAGCTGCCAGCTGGATGTGGGTGACATCATGTGCAGGGGCCGGAATATTCAGCTTGCAATCGACTGGCATGGCGCTACATTTAATGGGTGCAGAAATCCCCTCTGAGTCTAATTTGAACAGGGAGTACCAGAGCTTGCAATAAACCCAGGGGCCACCTTTGCCTCCTCCTGGACCGCACAGTCACTGGACCGAGCAACATCAGCTGTTTCGCCTCCAGGTCATTCACTTGCTCAGCTCCTGACACTGCAGGTACCAACAAGGCCCTTCCGTCCTCTACATGGGGCAAGCAGGGCCAACCCTACACCCAAGGAGAAAGGGACACACATCTGATATCAAGAATCACAAGACTGAGAAACCTGCAAGGGAACATTTCAACCTCTCAGGGAACCTAGTGGGGGACCTCAAAGAAGCTGCTTTATTGCAAAGAAATTTCAGAGACAGACTAGAATGGGGGACTGTGGAATTACAAGTTATTACAACACTCACTCAAAGTGTTGTATTACAAAGTGTTCTATTACAAAGCTAGTGGTGGTGACAGCATTCCAGTTGAACTAAAAGATGATGCAGTAAAAGTGCTACACTCAATATGCCAGCAAATTTGGAAAACTCAACAATGGCCACAGGATTGGAAAAGGTCAGTTTACATTCCAATCCCAAAGAAGGGCAATGCCAAAGAATGTTCAAACTACCGCACCATTGCACTCATTTCTCATGCTAGCAAAGTTATGCTCAAAATCCTACAAGCTAGGCTCCAGCAATATGTGGACCGAGAACTTCCAGAAGTACAGGCAGGATTTCGAAGAGGCAGAGGAACTAGAGATCAAATTGCCAACATACGCTGGATCATGGAGAAAGCTAGGGAGTACCAGAAGAACGTATACTTCTGCTTCATTGACTATGCTAAAGCCTTTGATTGTGTGGAGCACAACAAATTGTGGCAAGTTCTTAAAGAGATGGGAATACCAGAGCATCTTATTTGTCTCTTGAGAAACTTATATGCAGGTCAAGAAGCAACAGTGAGAACTGAACATGGAATCACTGACTGGTTCAAAATTGAGAACGGAGTTCGGCAAGGCTGTATAAATATAAATAAATAAAACCCTCACCCTTGCCTATTTAACTTGTATGCGGAGCACTTCATGAGAAAGGCGGGATTAGAGGAGTCACAAATTGGGATCCAGATTGCAGGGAGAAATATCAACAACCTCAGATATGCAGATGATACCACTCTAATGGCAGAAAGCGAAGAGGAACTAAAGAGCCTGTTGATGCGGGTGAAGGAGGAGAGTGCAAAAGTTGCAGTGCTCAGCAGCTGCAGTGCTCAGCAGCTGCCTTCGGGCCTGCAGCACTGGGGAACTTAGAGACATCCGTGCGGAGTGAGCCAGCCTGCTCAATGTTTCTGCATCCCTCAACAAAACGATGGCCAGCTGTCAAATGACTCACGTGCTGTGTCAGAATCAGAACCATGCAGGGCTGGAAGAGACCCCCGAGGGCCACCTGGTGCAGCCCCCCACCTTCTCAGGGATGTAAACAGCACAAAATCTCTGACAGGTGCTCCTCCTAAAAACTTCCAGGACATGACCACACCCTCAACAATCATTTTTAATATTCAAGTGAAACCTCCTTTCCGGACATTTGAATAGTGTCATTTGAATTTTTTAACAGATTTGATGGAGACCCCAGAGGAGGGGGCCGGGCAGTGATTCTTATGATACAGGTCTCTAGTCTGTGTGCAGCACAAACAATATTAAGGGTTTGTCATTCTTAAAGAGATTCCTGTGGCACAGAAATTGCGCTTTGAGGCCACTGCTGTCCGTGGGGGGCCATGTGCCCAGGTGTGGTCGCAGGAGCATTAACAGCAGGGGGCCCACGGCTGTGTGGGAATCTCCCTTGTCTCTCTGCAAGTCCACCAAAGAGCTGCAGAAAGAAAGACAGAAAGAAAGAAAGGCATTACTCGGGAGATGGGGAGAACTTCTCTCTCTTTAACACATAAACTATCAAAGCGTTTGATGCTCTGCAGAGTTTGTGCTACTCCCAGACTCTCTCTCTCTCTCTTGCTTCCAGAACGGGGAAATATTGATTTTCCGATATGTGTCAGAGATGAAACTCAACATGACTGAAAGTCGGTTCGGCAGAAAGCAGGAAGGCGTCAGAGAGAGGAGATGCCGAGGCCTTTGAAATCCCTTCCTGGTGGGTCGCAGGGGTGCCAAAGGGATGAAGCGAGGCCCCACATCCTCAGCCCCACTCCCCTAGCCCCCGCCCCACAGAATCCCTGGCGGGATCTCCAGGTAGCTTCCAGATGCTGCCCAGAACCTTCGCAGGTTCCCGGATCCGCAGCTTGGAGGATTTCCGAACCCCAGCCCTTGTATTCACCTGTCCCACAAAGAGAGCCCGATCAGAGACCCCAGAAACATCTCAGAAGGCAGGAATTGAACCCCATGGAGATTCCCCCCTGCATGGAAAGCGCGGGGGGGGGGGGGGGCTCACACCAAAGAGGAACTTCCCCACAGCATGGGGCTCCTGCTGAGCATGGATTAGTGGCGTTCAGGGGGCTTGAGTAAAAACCAGCCTTAAAAGGGGATGCACTGAGTGGTTGTGGGGGGCACCCATGTGGACATGCCCTCCACCGGGAAGGAGTTGGTGTTTATACCCTGCTTTTCACTGCCTGAGGAAGTCTTTAAGTGGCTTACAATGGCCTTCAGCTTGCCAGATTGGGAGCCACCGCTGCTGACCTCCATCCCACGCTGGCTGTGATCGCCCATCCCATAGTGCAGAGGGGGAAGCTCAGCTCCTCGCTCCTGTCCTGCAAGGGTCCTTCTTGGCTCAGGGAAGAAAGGGAAAGCCAGGAGAGGGGGGGGCTCTGGGCCAGGGGGGTCCCACCAGGATCCCCCCCATTTCGTGCAGGTGCAAGAAGGAAAGAGGCAGAGCTATGGGGAAGGCGCAGTTGTGGTCCCCAAGAAAAGGCAGCACGTCTGCGTGGTTACTAGTTCAACTGAGATGATTTCCAGGGACTTGCGCGCAGGCGGGTGGGGGGGGGGGCTTAAACCTTGCATCGGGACCCAGGAGGGGTTTGCCTCAGCACACGCTTGGAACAAGGGCTGCGGATAGATTCCTCGTGCTGGATGGTCCAGTCCAAAATCCTCCTTTCCCTTTCTCCCTTGTGCAAATCAAACTGAGTCTGCGTGTGTGTGTGTGTGTGTGTGTGTGTGCGTGCGTGCGCTATTTGGTTTACTGGACGGTATGTGAAAAGTTTTAAAAGCACGCTTTTAAAAAGTGGTCAGTGCCAGTAAGGCACAACATTTACATCGTGGCCATACCACAAGGGAGCGGGGGTGTGGGGGGGGGGAGGAGAGCTGGCCGAATGCCGCAGGCCTGGCAGGAGAGACCCATCTTGCAGACCCCGCGGAAAACGGCCAGTTCGGTCTGGCCCCGGAGCTCCCTGGAGAGACTGGAGCCGGAGCCAGAAAGGACCAGGCCCCAGTCGAGGCCAAGCAGACTTCTTTAGGGCCAGTGGGGGCCCAGTGGGGGCCCAGGACAGATCCCTGGGGAACTCCACCCATCCCCCCTCTCCAAGAAGAGGACCAACTATTTACAAGCCCCCCTTGCAGGTTCTAGTCGACCACCCAGCAGCAATAGGATCCATACCACATGTTGCCCCCTGCTAACAAGAGTATCAGGTGGAACCTTATCAAGAGCCTTACTGAGATCAAAATAAACTACGTCCACAGCATCCCCCTGACCCAGCAAGGAAGTCACTTTCTCCAAAAAAGGGATAAGGTTAGTGTAACCTCGAGAAAGCCATGCTGACTCTTAGTAATTACAGCCATCCGCTCTAGCTGCTCAAGGACTGACTACTTGATACTTGTTGCAATATTTTGCCAGCTTTAGATGTCCAGCTGCTAGGTCTGTAGTAACCTGGATCCTCTTTTTTCCCCTTCTTGAAGATGTGGACAACATTTGCCCGCCTCCAGTCTTTTGGCACTTCCCCTGTTCTCCAGGAATTGTCAAAAACAATGCACAGAGGATCAAAAATGACATCTGCAAGTCCCTTTAGGACCCTCGTATGCAATTCATTTGGCCCTGAGGATGTGGTTTTGTTTCAAGAAACTAGGTGCTTATGGACTGCTCCTATTCCACAACTTTTGCCATTTCTGTGTCCTCCCTGGCTTCTGCCCCTCACTGTTTGCCTCTGCCTGCCCTGCATGTTGGATCTGTCTAGACAAGGGTGCCTCTGGGTCTCTTGGGATGCCATGCAGGAAGGGGCGAGCTCGGTGGCCCTGGCGTTCCGGCCCTTCGGCCGCTGGATGCGATGGGAGCACGACACCCTGAGACCCACCTCGAGGAGAGAAGGCATCTGGAAAGTTTAGCACCGTAACTGGTGCCCAAGAGGGTTCTGGGTAAACTTGGGTTGCCAACTCCAGGCCAGTAAATCCCTGGAGATTCAGGCCTCCTGAGTGGGCAAGATTTGGAGGAAGGGGAGGGATCTGGGCAGCATAGAGTCTACCCTCCAAAACGTCCCTTTTTCTCTGGGGAACTGATCCTTGTTGCCTGCAGGAGGCGTGTAATCCCAGGAGACCTCCCGCCCTGGAATGGGAGCTGGCAACCCTGCTGGCCTGCAAAGCATGCTGCCCACCTCCCTAGTGAGGGGGGGAGGAGAAGGGGTTCACCTTCTGTCATGCGGAGCCCCCAACCAGCCTGTCCTTCGTCACTCTGCAAAGGGCTGATGTGTGCTACAGACCCCAGAGGAGGCCTTTGAGTCCGGTGGTGCTCCCCCGCCCCTGTTGCAGCCCACCAGGCTTCTCCTGCACTCTCCCGGAGCTGTCGGGAAGAAGAAGAAGAAGAAGAAGAAGAAGAAGAAGAAGAAGAAGAAGAAGAAGAAGAAGAAGAAGAAGAGCTGTTTCTTATATGCCGCTTTTCCCTACCCGAAGGAGGCTCAAAGCGGCTTCCAGTCGCCTTCCCTTTCCTCTCCCCACAACAGACCCCCAGTGAGGTGGGTGAGGCTGAGAGAGCCCTGATATCACTGCTCGGTCAGAACACTTTTATCAGTGCTGTGACTAGCCCAAGGTCTGGATTGCCAGATTAGAAGTCCGCCCTCGAAACCAGGACCCCAAACTGGCCCTCTGGCCCGGGAGCCTCAGAAGGTCCTCTCTTCCCTCCGCCGCCCCCTGACAAGCTCTCTCTCTCTCTCTCTCTCTCTCTCTCTCTCAGGCTGCAAGTGGCCGGCTGCTTTGCATATGCCCAGCCAGGCTCCTCGTGTGAGCGGGAAGATTAATTGGCAGGCACGGAGAACTAATGCGCCGCCTTGATGGGGCTTAAGCAAGGCCGATCCGTTATGTTCTGCGGCCCTTTTGACATCCCTTAATGCGTTCCCTGCCCCCGCCTTGCCCTCGCTGCGCATCCCAGTCAATAAAAGCCGCCTGGCACGGAAGCCGCGGCAGCTGCCCGGCTGATGGATGGCCCTCTTGGGCGGCCACGAGGCCCGGCCCACCGCGATCCAGCAAAGCGCACTGCCTGGGGCCCCCCTTGCGCACGGGAGGAGAGCACGGAAGGTGCATCCAACCCCACCGCCTTCCTCTCGCCTGCCACGGCCACACAGGGCGGAGGGGGGGGGGCTTTTCCCTGGCAGGGTGGGCTCTGTGGCACCTCTGGCCGGGCGGCTTCAGCGGAGCACTGCCTTGCAGAGAAGCAACATCATGCAGCCTCTTTATGCTTAATCCGTGGGGCCTGGGAGTTCATTCCACCTGCTTACCCCAGATCTAGGTATAAAGAGGCGGAAACCAAACTGAGCGCCCACCCAAGGCCCAGCATCTGGACACCCGTCACACATCTGCTGCCAGGACACACTACTGGCCAGGCCCTCTCTGAGTCCCTCTGCAGGCTGGCGCATAAACGGCCTCTGATTTGGACCCTGCCTTGGACCAAAACTTGAGCAGGTCTACAGGCTCAACAGTTTAGGGGTGTGAAATATTGCCGGTGCCCCCAAGAAACACCCCTAAGCTGAAGGAGGGCCGGGGCTAGGGAAAACTTGAACACAGACCAAGAGATAGGAAGGTGCCCATGCTCTTGAGGTGACTCTAAAAGAGACTGGACAAGAGACAGGATGAACTTTACATGTGGGTACAGAGTGGCTAGTCACAGTCCTATTAGAGCTGATCTTACAGAGTAGTTCTGTCAGGGTTCTTTCAGCCTCACCTCCCTCACAGGGTATCTCTTGTGGGGAGAGGAAAGGGACAACGAATTTAAGCCGCTTTGAGAATCCTTTAGGCAGTGAACAGCAGGGTATAAAAACCAACTCTTCTTCCTACATTCTGCCGGGGGTTGGACTAGATGACCCTGGAGACCCTTCCAACTCTATCATTCTCTGATTCCTCTGGTTGATTCATTTGATGAGCGTTATTTGCCATCTGCCTTTCTCACAAGGACTCAAGCTGGTTCCCAAACGGGAAGTTCAAGAGTTTTTCCAAGGCAGGACAGCAGTTTGGAAGGGAAAAACTCATCAGTCCAACCCAGGGGCTGGGGAGTGATGACGGCAACTTCAAGGTGTGAGTCCAGTTTTCTTTCCCCATCTCTGCCAGTGGGGTGCCCTCGCCCACCCAGCCCCACTGAAGCTCTGAGCACCCTGAGCACCTCCTGCCTTCTGAGCACCCTGAGTGTAATGGCCCCCGTGGCCGGCCCATCAGAGAAAAGGGAAAGTGCAAAGCCATTAATGCCCCCTTAATGAATGATCTCAGGCTGACCTTTGCAAAGGACGTGAGGAAAGCGCCAGGAGCCTGGCCAGAGGCAGCGGCTTTGCTGCAGACATCACACACACAGCGATGCCCCCAAGCTCTCAGCTTCTGCCACCAAGGAAGGTGGAAGCAGCAAGGAAGAGCCCCTGTCCCCCTTGTCACCCTCCTTTGGGTAGAGAAAAGCGGCCTATAAGAACCAACTCTTCTTCTTCTTCTTCAGTAATCTCAGGGCTCTCTCAGCCTCACCTCCCTCACAGGGGGTCTGTTGTGGGGAGAGGAAGGGAAGGCGACTGGAAGCCACTTTGAGACTCCTTCAGGTAGAGAAAAGCGGCCTATAAGAACCAACTCTTCTTCTTCTTCTTCAGTAATCTCTGGGCTCTCTCAGCCTCCCCTCCCTCACAGGGTGTCTGTTGTGGGGAGAGGAAAGGGAAGGCGATTGGAAGCCACTTTGAGACTCCTTTGGGTAGAGAAAAGCAGCATATAAGAACCAACTCTTCTTCTTCTTCTTCAGTAATCTCAGGGCTCTCTCAGCCTCCCCTCCCTCACAGGGTGTCTGTTGTGGGGAGAGGAAAGGGAAGGCAACTGGAAGCCGCTTTGAGCCTCCTTCGGGTAGAGAAAAGTGGCATATAAGAGCCAACTCTTCTTCTTCTTCTTCATTAATCTCAGGGCTCTCTCAGCCTCCCCTCCCTCACAGGGTGTCTGTTGTGGGGAGAGGAAAGGGAAGGCGATTGGAAGCCACTTTGAGACTCCTTTGGGTAGAGAAAAGTGGCATATAAGAGCCAACTCTTCTTCTTCTTCTTCATTAATCTCAGGGCTCTCTCAGCCTCCCCTCCCTCACATGGTGTCTGTTGTGGGGAGAGGAAAGGGAAGGCGATTGGAAGCTGCTTTGAGCCTCCTTTGGGTAGAGAAAAGTGGCATATAAGAGCCAACTCTTCTTCTTCTTCTTCATTAATCTCAGGGCTCTCTCAGCCTCCCCTCCCTCACAGGGTGTCTGTTGTGGGGAGAGGAAGGAAGGCGACTGGAAGCCACTTTGAGCCCCCTTCGGGTAGAGAAAAGTGGCATCTAAGAACCAACTCTTCTTCTCCTCCTCCTCCAGCTACAGGGCAGGGAATGTGCTCCAACAGGAGGACAGAAAGGCATGGGGAGACATCAGAAACCTCTGAGCATCTGCAGAGTGAGATTCTGCAGAACCTCCCTCCTCTCTTCTGATGACTGAAATGGAATTGATAAGAAACCAGTGCCAAGTTCCTTAGAAAGATAAGGAGGGGATGACCGGAGTCCAGGGATACTTGGGATGAATAAGAATTCTTCCTTCCAGCCCTGTTTGGGAAGAGGGTTGGTGATCACGCCCCCTCCTCATCTCAGACTTGCTTTCCTGTCTTGCCTGGTGCTCCCCACCCCCACCCCCACCTCCATTGCTGCTTTCCCAGGAGGGGCTACCCGAATGCCGCTTTGGACAAGGATCTCAGGAGGCGAGATGGATGGAGGAAAGCAGGCAACAGATCCTCCCCCCCCTCCAGGAGCATTTCCCACTCGAGGTGTCCTCTGCCTGAAAGCTGCCCAGCTTGGTAGGGAATCATTTTCGTTCAGGCTTGTCAGCCCCACCCACCCACCCAGCGGGCCACACCCTGGGTTGGATCTGGGATAGAGGTGCCTCTGATAGCAGCCAGTGTGCTTCCAAGGTCAGACCACTCGGCCTTAGAATCCTAGAATCCTAGAGTTGGAAGGGACCTCCTGGGTCATCTAGTCCAACCCCCTGCACTGTGCAGGACACTCACATCCCAATTGCTCATCTCCTGTCACCTGCCTCCCCCTTGGACCTTCACAGAATCAGCCTCTCGGTCAGATGGCTCTCCAGCCTCTCTTTAAAAATCTCCAAGGATGGAGAACCCACCACCTCCCGAGGAAGCCTGTTCCACTGAGGAACCGCTCTAACTGTCAGGAACTTCTTCCGGAGGTTTAGACAGAATTTCTTTTGAGTTAATTTCATCCCATTCATTCTGGTCTGTCCCTCTGGGGCAAGAGAGAACAATTCTGCTCCATCCTCCATATGGCACCTTTTTAAATACTTGAAGATGGTTACAACAATACAAAGATAAATAATAGAATGCTTGGAAGGGTCCATACAGGTCATTTAGTCTAATCCCCTTTCTCAGTGCCTAATGTTGAAAATATAAAGGTTAAAATTCATCCCATCAAAATCTGTCCACTTTCAAGTGTGGTAGTATGCCTGGATGGTGAAGACACAGGTGGAGCATGTCAGCTGCCAGATAGATCACGAATGTCCAAAGACCACCTGAAAATGAACAGCGTTGCTTGCTTTGTGGAATCTAGAGAGATCTCATGAGACCAGCGTCTCTCCAGGAAGCCTTTGACAAGCACCAACTCTTCTTCTTCTTCTTCTTCTTCTTCTTCTTCTTCTTCTTCTTCTTCTTCTTCTTCTTCTTCTTGCTTTAGGATGCTTTGGGCTGGTCCTGCGTTGAGCAGGGGGTGGACTAGATGGCCTTTATAGCCCCTTCCAACTCTATGTTTCTATGATTCTATGGTGAAGTGATTCAGGGTTCCTTCCAGGTTGTGGGAGAAGCAGGGTGGTGTAGCTGCCAAGAACACTTTATCCCATCTGTATTTGGCTCATAAATTGTCATCTCCTCTATCCTCAGTGTTAAAGTATTTTATTTCACCATTAAGAATTCAGGAAAGGTTTAAGATCTGTGCAGTAATTTTGATTAGTGAGCCTGAAGATTGGTCTGTTATCTTGTGAAGTGATTTGCTAATTTTGAAAGATGTTATATACCCTAACTCCCCCTGCCCCTACAAATGCACACTGTAAATGATTTTTGACCCCTGATCTCCAAGTAACTATATCTCAGTCAAGGGCTGGTGCCACTCTTATCTTCTGGGGAAAAGTGTAATTCTTTTCCGTATGTTCTTTTCTGCATGTTCCTTTTAGGAATGTGGAGTGTACTCTAAATTAAGAATGGGCATGAACCAGTTCATAAATTAAAGCTCATGATGAATTTTGGCCAGTTTGTAGTTTGTGACCAGACGTTCGTGGAAGTTCATGGCAGGTCAACCAGCAAACTTCAACTTGGTTTTATGGAAGTTCATGAATGGCAACATTTCCAGACAGACTGTCTCTGCTCAATCAAAATGTTTACCAAGCCTCAAAACAATAGGGGGAGTGAGTAGAAGGACAAGGTTTCCTGTTTTTGGTGTGTATAGCTTGCACTTTTGAACCTGAACCTGACATTTTGTTCAAAGGTACTTTCCTTATTTGTGGGACAATAATATGAACCTCCTATATCCAAGCTAGATTTGTGCCAGGTTGGACTCCTCAAGACAACTGGGAAACCAACTCAAAGGGATACTGCAACTGTCTACTTACTGATGGGGATTGACTGGTAGGCCCATCTTCAAATCATTGTGCTCCCCTCAATACTGGGGAATCCTCCCTATGGATAGATCCTTTCCTGTATATTTGGGAACCTTAGATGATAATTCTCTAAGAGCCTTTCATTTAGCACAGCTAAATATCCTCCCCTCCAATGCATTCGGAGACCATCTTTGGGAAACTCCTTTTGCTGAAAGCCTGTGTCTTCACGGACGCACACCTTGTATCACCTATAAGTGGAGTGCCCCAGATTTCTCCACTTGCAAAAACCACTAGTCAAATACTGGGAAAAACCAAAATTGACTAGTCTAGATGAGAACCAAATAATACATAGAATGTTAGATGAAAGGGATCCAGAGATCATCCAAATTGTGGCCAAGGTATTATCCACAATACTAAGGATAAATCATTCACATCTTAACCCCACATAAGCCAAATAACAAATATCTGTGTGTATCCCAATGTAAACTGCACGTCACAATATGACCACCTCATAATCCAGTGTCTACTGCTTTACACCTTATTGAAAAATTGTATATATTATTTACTGTATTCTTGTTCTACTGTTTTATCTTTTATTATGCCAATAAAGGTACTTTGTATTCTCTGGATTCTGTATTCTCTAGATCAGGGGGAGTTAACCTGTGGTCCTCCAGTTGTCCATGGACTACATTTCCCATGAGCCCCTGCCAGCATTTTCTGGAAGGGTTCATGGGAATTGTAGTCCATGGACATCTGGAGGACCACAGGTTGTCAACCCCTCCTCTAGATCACACCATCTGGACTAAGGAATACCCTTTTATTGGAGTCTGGGAAAGGTGATGCCCCTAGCAGGATGAGCCAATAGCCTGGGGTCGCTACTTCACCACTCCACCTCCTGGGTACACCCTACAGCCCTTACAACCACCTTCCAGGAACCACTGACAGGTCCAAAAAGATGCCTCGCCTGCTTTCCCTCTAACCTCCAGTTGTTTACATAAGCAGTAGTAACACACGCTTCTTCCATTTCTGTAGCCTTGAGATAAGGACAGTTTGACTGCAGTTATAGCATAAACCTTGGTTTTATGAGTGACCTTATCAAAAACTGCAGTCCAGAGAGAAACAGGCCATTTTCTCTGTCTGGTAAGAACCAAAGACTTGAACCAGGACAGACCAGGATGTAGAATTATAGCCAATCACTAATAACTGCATGATCGATCGGAAGGTTGCAATCCTTTTCCTTACCCCCAGGCCATCGTGTGGGTCTACTCTTTTGCTCACTGTGAAGTACTGGGCATTTTGCTGCTGTCTCTGCAGACCTCTTTCTTTGGTAATTACAGCCTCCCCCTGAAATTGCGTTCTCCCCCCTCCTCTCTAATTTAGTTAGCCTTGTTTGTGTTTTCAGTGTGGTTGTGTGTGCTTTGCCCCTTTATTTTATTCTTTAAAGCAAGATTTTTCTGATTGAACATCTGCCTGCCTTATTTGGAATGCTGTCTTTAAAATGTTCTCTTATCCCTGTGTACTTTGGCAGTTACCCTCTCTCACTTTGTCTCCTTTAAAGCTAATTTCCCCCATTGAAATAGGAGACTGCCTCTTTGAGCAACACAACTCAGTGTGCAAATATGATCTGTGCCCCAAACTGTTACCTGAACACACAAACATACCATTCGAGAGCGACTAATGAATTCATCTGAAGGATATTTGGAGACCACCTGCGGCAAGTGAAAACTTATTAGACTCAAAGCAAACTTCTTTTCCGTTTAAGTCACTTACTTGGGAAACGTGAACACATATCTAAGGCTGCTGTTTCCGAAACTGGGGACGCTAATGATCCATGCAAAGCCTCCCCCTTTTTCTTAAAAAATGCCAAGCATTAAACAAGGCCCACGTCTCAGGGTGTTCACATTCTTCCGCCAAGATGGGGGCTTGATAATCTAGTCAACTGCCCGTCTTTGCCTTCGTTATCATGAGTCAGTGGCTTAGAAAGATTGCATCTCTCTCTGAACTTCAAACTTCACACACGGAGCTCTTCAAGTGAATGTCACTGGCAAGAGCTCAGAGGGTTTCTTGCCATTGTTGTTTTTAAAGGAGCTGTGGTGGGAGATTCAGCCTGGAATTATTTATGGTTCCTCACCTGGGGCAGTTGCTGGACCTCAGGCATCCCTAATGACCAGCCGCAAAGGTTTGGAAGGAGAAGAGCTGAAAGCGGTGGGAGAGACACAACTAAACACGGGGTGAGCCGCACAGCTGCAGTCTGACACTCTTCAGGGTGCAGGGAAGGAAGGTGGTCAGAAGCACCAGGGCACTGAGGGTTCCACGAGCAGAGTTAGGGGCGGTGGAATTTCTCTTGCAAAGAATGCATATTCGTTTCAGAGAGAAATTCCTCTTTGTAATGTTTGGTTACCCCTGTCTGTGTCCTTTGGTAACTTCAGCCCTTGAAGGTTTGTCTCCTTGGCAAGTGGCACACTTTGAAGCTCTGGAAGGAGGACTGGAGGTCTGGCAAAGCAATGTCACCCTCTGAGCATCTGCAGAGTGCAACTCTGAATCTGTACAGAACCTTCTTTCCTGATCCTCCTCTCTTCAGATTTCCAGTTTAATCAACTCGACTCTGCCAAGCAGACTCTGTGCCACTGAGCTACAGCCCCACCCAGACTCCAGGTCCCTAGACAGATCGAACCAAATAGCATGTCAGATTTCAGGAAGAAGCTGGGCAAAGTGGAGTTAAAGAGTGCTAGAGTTCCGACCGGACTCCGCACGGACTCTCTTGGCCCCTGCGCATGCTGGAAAGGGCTGGCTGTGGACGCTGCAGAGCAGCTCATGTCCTAATCTCTTGCTTGCTTGTGCTTGACGCTTTCCCAGGCCCTTCGCCCTGTTTCGATTTGCTGCATGTGCTCAGCCCCCTTTTCCATGTCCTGTAGCAGCAAACACCAGTCGGGCATCCAAACCGTGCTTACAGCGTGGGGCTCTTTTTGCCCGTAGATTGTGTAAATTAATGTAGTGTATAGCAGGAGGCGGCAGAGCAGTGCCGCTGTGACCTTTTCAATAAAGAGAGCGGCACTTTCTTTGCGTGGCCTGTGTTTACCCGCCAGAGCCCACTACCCATCGGGGAACGGGGGAAGTGGCTCCTCGGACAAAGCCCAGAATATTAAAAAGGTCACTGCCTTGCCTCACACAAAACGCTGTCCTTTCCTGAATGGATTAAACGGCCAGCCAGAGGTTTCTCGCTCAGGCCACTTACGAGCACCAAGAAACGCCGCCTAAGAAGAAGAAGAAGAAGAAGAAGAAGAAGAAGAAGAAGAAGAAGAAGAAGAAGAAGAAGAAGAAGAAGAAGAAGAAGAAGAGTTGGTTCTTATATGCCGTTTTTCCCTACCCGAAGGAGCCTCAAAGGGGCTTCCAGTCGCCTTCCCTTTCCTCTCCCCACAACAGAGACCCTGTGAGGGAGGTGAGGCTGAGAGAGCCCTGATAATACTGAAGAAGACGGGTTGGTTCTTATACAGTAGGTTCTTTATGCAGTAAAGTTCTGCATCTGGGTCAGAAAAATGAAAAGCATGCCTACTGGATGGGGGATACGCTTCTAGGTAGCACTGTGTGTGAACGAGACCTTGGGGTACTTGTGGATTGTAAACTAAACATGAGCAGGCAGTGTGATAAAAAAAAGGTAAAAAAGGCAAATGCCATTTTGGGCTGTATCAACAGAGGCATCACATCAAAATCACAAGATGTCATAGTCCCATTGTATACGGCACTGGTCAGACCACACTTGGAGTACTGTGTGCAGTTCTGGAGGCCTCACTTCACGAAGGACATCGATAAAATTGAAAGGGTACAGAGGAGAGCGACGAAGATGATCTGGGGCCAAGGGACCAAGCCCTATGAAGATAGGTTGAGGGACTTGGGAATGTTCAGCCTGGAGAAAAGGAGGTTGAGAGGGGACATGATAGCCCTCTTTAAGTATTTGAAAGGTTGTCACTTGGAGGAGGGCAGGATGCTGTTTCTGCTGGCTGCAGAGGAGAGGACACGCAGTAATGGGTTTAAACTTCAAGTACAACGATATAGGCTAGATATCAGGAAAAACTTTTTCACAGTCAGAGTAGTTCAGCAGTGGAATAGGCTGCCTCAGGAGGTGGTGAGCGCCCCCTCACTGGAAGTCTTCAAGCAAAGGTTGGATACACACTTTTCTTGGATGCTTTGGGATGCTTAGGGCTAGTCCTGCGTTGAGCAGGGGGTTGGACTAGATGGCCTGTATGGCCCCTTCCAACTCTATGATTCTAT
The DNA here is from genome assembly GCF_049243985.1 of Paroedura picta. Taxonomy (NCBI): domain Eukaryota; kingdom Metazoa; phylum Chordata; class Lepidosauria; order Squamata; family Gekkonidae; genus Paroedura; species Paroedura picta. The sequence goes on along the minus strand of NC_135370.1, from coordinate 185,331,057 downwards.
CATTCTATGATTCTATGATACGCCAGGGAGGGGAGGCTGAGAGAGCCCTGAGATTACTGAAGAAGAAGAAGAGTTGGTTCTTATATGCCGCTTTTGTCTACCTGAAGGAGTCTCAAAGTGGCTTCCAGTCTCCTTCCCTTTCTTCTCCCCACAACAGACACCCTGTGAGGTGGGTGAGGCTGAGAGAGCCCTGAGATTACTGAAGAAGAAGAAGAGTTGGTTCTTATATGCCGCTTTTCTCTACACAAAGGACAGTCAAAGCGGCTTCCAGTCACCTTCCCTTTCCTCTCCCCACAACAGACACCCTGTGGGTTGGGTGAGGCTGAGAGAGCCCTGAGATTCCTGCTCGGTCAGAACAGTTTTATCAGTGCCATGGCGAGCCCAAGGTCACCCAGCTGCTTGCATGTGGGGGAGCGCAGAATCGAACCCGGCTCGCCAGATTAGAAGTCCACACTCCTAACCACTACACCAAACTGGCTCTCTAAGAGGGCGTCACCAGCAAGGGGTCCATCTGGGAGACCACATTGTGTTTCTGGCTGGCTGAGGGGCTGCTAAGAAAGACCGGCTTTCACCTGAACTCAGAGCTGGCTTCTGTGGGAGAGCCTCTGCTTGGCATGCAGAAGGGACTGGGTTCCGTTCCCAGCATCTCCCGTTAAAGGACCAGGTAGGAGACGGCGTAAAAGAGACCCTGGGAAAGAACAGACAAGCCTGGCTTTGAGGGACCGGTTGTAAGGAAGCTTTGTGCGTTCCAACCTCCCACCATCTAAGAGATGAAAATCCAGAGGGCTGCTGTGTGTGTGTGGCCGGGGGGGGGGGGGGGAGAAACATGGCCAATGGACAAGCCCTGGCAGGGCAAGCCAGTCCTTGGCTCACCCAGCTTTTCACTGACTTTCAAAATGGTGAAACTTTAAATGTGGGTTTTGAAATTCAGTTTTAGAGAAACCACTTAGAGCTCAAAATCTTGTTGATAAATTTTAAGCCAACTCTATAAAGCAGTGATCAGCTTGACTTAATGCTTTCTCCAGACCCCCTTGAGGATTTCTTACTGGAGGCTGTCAAAATTCAAATAGCAGCCCAACGCTATTCAGCTCAGCTTACTTGGGGAAGTCTTGGACGGTGGTCTCCAGAAGGCAGCAGGTGGGGACTTAAGGAAGTTCGTGGATAAAGTTCCTCTCAATGTGTTGACATCTGAGACAGAATTAAAATGAGGGCAGCCACCATCTCTATTACCTTTCCTCCCGAGGAACTGCACTGCCGACGCAAGCCTCTTTCCACTTGGCTGCTGCTTTATCAACACAATCGCACCTTCGGAAATGAAAGCCTGAGATTGCAGGCCAGTCCCCGGCCGCCTTATCTCAGCCATTTATCTTTCTGCGCGGGGGAGCAGACGGAGGGAGTGAGCCCCAGCTATTCCCAAATGCATTGCAGCCTGCCAGGTTGTTTGTTGCCACTCTGTCCAAAGTCGGGAGTCATTAAATGGGGAGGGGAGAAGAAGGGGACCACGAGAGGTGTGCACTTCCTCCACCGCAAAGTTCATCAATGACAACCACAACAACATGGGCTTCATCACCCACCAGGAATTCTGATCTCCCTGGCCCAGACAGCAGCAGCAGCAGCAGCCTCAAAAACTGGCCTGCGTGTCGGGGAAGAGAGCAGAAAGGAGCTGCACTGAGCCAGCACTGAGCAGCCCCACAGGTACCGCATCCTGAACCCCACTGGATGGAGGGCAATCCTGGGAAGTGGCTTCTAATCAGAGCCCAGGAACCCCCACTGAATCAAACCTCACCTGAGTGGTCTCTGCTCCCTAATCTTACACATGACTCCTCTGTGTAGGGGGGGGGCTGGGGCTGGGGCTGGCCTAGAGTGGGCAGGGAGAGGACACTGGGGAGCAATCTTGTCAATGGTGGGCAACATCTGGTCATGCCAGACGCTGACCACCTCATCCAAAGAGTTGCTGGAGGGCTTCGGATCCTGCAGAGCACCCAGGAATCCTTTTGATCCATGAATCTCTGGGGGCAAGCAAAAACCTGCCCCCCGCCTCTAGGGGGAGGGTAGAAAATCCCTAGATGGGCCTTCAAGGTGCCAGACTATTGGAGGCGGGCAAATGTTGTCCCCATCTTCAAGAAAGGGAAAAAGGAGGATCCGGGTAACTATCGACCTGTCAGCCTGACATCTGTAGCTGGCAAAATACTGGAACAAATAGTCAGTCCTTGAGCAGCTGGAAGTGAGAGCTGTGATTTCCAAGACTCAGCATGGGTTTCGCAAGAATAAGTCATGTCAGACCAACCTTATCTCTTTTTTCGAGGAAGTGACTCCCTTGCTGGATCAGGGGAATGCCGTGGACATAGTTTATCTACATTTCAGTAAAGCTTCTAATAAGGTTCCACATGATATTCTTGTTGACAAGTTGGTAAAATGCGGTGTGGATCCTAATTCTGTCAGGTGGATCAATAACTGGTTGACAAATCATACCCAGAGGGTACTTGTCATTGGTTCAGCATCTTCTTGGAAAAGAGTGACAAGTTTAGTACCCCAAGGATCTGTCCTGGGGCCTGTGTTGTTCAACATATTTATAAATTATTTGGATGAGGGATTAGAGGGGATACTTATTGAATTTGCAGATGATACTAAATTGGGAGGGGGTAGAAAACACAACTGAAGACAGCAACAGAATACAGGATGATCTTGATAGGCTCGAGAAGTGGGCTAAACTGAATAAAATGAAGTTCAATAGGAACAAATGTAAAGTTCTGCATTTAGGTAGGAAAAACCAAATACTCCAATATAGGATGGGGGAGACTTGTCGTGGCCAGGAGCATGTGCGAAAAGGATCTAGGAGTCTTAGTAGACCATATATTGAACATGAGTCAGCAGTGTGACTCAGTGGCTAAAAAGGCAAATGGGATTTAGAGCTGTATCAAACGGAGTATCGTGTCCAGATCACGGGAGGTGATGGTACCGCTTTACTCTGCTCTGGTTCGGCCTCACTTGGAGGACTGTGCTCAGTTTTGGGCACCCCAGTTGAAGAGGGATGTAGACAAACTGGAGCGTGTCCAGAGGAGGGCAATGAAGATGGTGAGGGGTTTGGAGACCAAGAGGTATGAGGAAAGGTTGGGGGACCTTGGTCTGTTTAGCCTGGAGAGGCGACGACTGAGAGGGGATCTGATTATTGGTGTCTTAGAGGCAAAGCCCATTGCATGTGGGGAATACAAGGGGCACCATCGGCAACCACGGGGCAGCCCTGCTGGTGATCAGCAAGAAACAAATGGAGCTCACAGAGGTAAATATGGCAAACAGCAACAATAAGAAAAAACTCTGTGAGATGTAGTAATCCCGTGGTACTTACCTACATGTCAACATTTTTAATTTGTTTTTATATACATCCAAGAAAGGACTGATTTACCGCATGTAATACAAAACCACTGATAATAAGAAAAGAACATTCTTAAATGCAGTGTTGTGCCATCTGTAAGAATCTCTGTTATTCAAACAAATACAAATTGAACAGGCAGCATTACAGAGATCTCCAGATTTTATACAAAGTTAACAAATGGCATAATAGTCAATAAACTACTACCTCGTACACTGAAGGCAATGTAACAAGACGTAAGATGCTCAAGCCTTATGTATAGTTGTTGATAAGTCATGAGGTGGTGAGATAAGATAAGACGGGTCTCTGGGAACTCTCCATTTCGAACTTTCCTTTTCAATCATAGAATCATAGAATCATAGAGTGGGAAGGGGCCTTAGAGGCCATCTAGTCCAACCCCCTGCTCAACACAGGATCAGCCCTAAGCATCCTAAAGCATCCCAGAAAAGTGTGTATCCAACCTTTGCTTGAAGACTGCCAGTGAGGGGGAGCTCACCACCTCCTTAGGCAGCCTATTCCACTGCTGAACTAGACTCCTAGAATCCTAGAGTTGGAAGGGGCCATGCAGGCCATCTAGTCCAACCCCCTGCTCAACGCAGGATTAGCCCTAAGCATCCTAAAGCATCCAAGAAAAGTGTGTATCCAACCTTTGCTTGAAGACTGCCACTGAGGGGGAGCTCACCACCTCCTTAGGCAGCCTATTCCACTGCTGAACTAGACTCCTAGAATCATAGAGTTGGAAGGGGCCATGCAGGCCATCTAGTCCAACCCCCTGCTCAACGCAGGATTAGCCCTAAGCATCCTAAAGCATCCAAGAAAAGTGTGTATCCAACCTTTGCTTGAAGACTGCCACTGAGGGGGAGCTCACCACCTCCTTAGGCAGCCTATTCCACTGCTGAACTAGACTCCTAGAATCCTAGAGTTGGAAGGGGCCATGCAGGCCATCTAGTCCAACCCCCTGCTCAACGCAGGATCAGCCCTAAGCATCCTAAAGCATCCAAGAAAAGTGTGCATCCAACCTTTGCTTAAAGACTGCCACTGAGGGGGAACTCACCACCTCCTTAGGCAGCCTATTCCACTGCTGAACTACTCTGACTGTGAAAAACGTTTTCCTGATATCTAGCCTATATCGTTGTACTTGAAGTTTAAACCCATTACTGCGTGTCCTCTCCTCTGCAGCCAACCGAAACAGCATCCTGCCCTCCTCTTCCAACCAGTTTTCAGTTAGCAGTAAAAGGTAAAGGTAAAGGTATCCCCTGTGCAAGCACCGAGTCATGTCTGACCCCTGGGGTGACGCCCTCCAGCGTTTTCATGGCAGACTCAATACGGGGTGGTTTGCCAGTGCCTTCCCCAGTCATTACCGTTTACCCCCCAGCAAGCTGGGTACTCATTTTACCCACCTCGGAAGGATGGAAGGCTGAGTCAACCTTGAGCCGGCTGCTGGGATGGAACTCCCAGCCTCATGGGCAAAGCTTTCAGACGGCTGCCTTACCACTCTGCGCCACAAGAGGCTATCAGTTAGCAGTATTACAGACTAAAAACAATGTTTTGATAATAAACTATTTCTTTAAAATCATAGACTACACAACTCACTGCTCCAGTGTAGTGTGCACATGGTTGGAGGATCAAGCCTCTATATGAACATACGTCCCTCAAAAGTGCTATTGATCTCAGCCTTATATAACAAATCAAAAAGGTATTAGAGGACCGTATCTATTATTTGAGCAGAGGACTCCTGGGCGGACCCTGTCCTGCCCTGTCCGGCCTCTGCTTCTGCTTCTGCTCCCTGGATCCTAAGGGGCCAATCCGATCCTAACAGACCACATGAGGCCGCCCCCAACAATGTGCCCACACTCAACCAGAAGCCCTCATTGCCACTCTGTGCCTGGACGCTGCCGGGAGAGCAAGTAAGATTCTACCCATCCCGGTGTGCAGGCCGCAGACTATACAACTTACCCTCACCCCGAGCAGCCACCCCTGCGGCCTTGCCAAGCCATGGTGAAGCTGTTGGGGGGGGGGGGGAGCGACTTCCCTGCCACCCTCCATGGCCCTTTTGTGTTTCGCCCAGTGTCCTTCTCCCCCCCCCCCATTATGGGAACCTTGCAGGCCTAGACGGGGAATGCGGCAAAGCTTCTGGCACTGCCAGTGATGTGGGGAGGCCTGGCTGCTACCTCCATCCCCGCCCTTCGTGCTCCACTGCAGAGGAGGAACTGGCCCTCACTGGCCCTTTCACCAGGCCGGGGTAAACCCGACTGCCCATTAGCCCCCCCTCCCCCCCAAAAAAGCTGCCCTAGCGTCATCTGCATTCTCTGCTGCTGCAATGGGTGTTCATTCTAGTTTATCAGATGTTAAATGTCGGCCTTTTAGAATAATACTTACAGGTTGTCTAGGGATTCTAGCCTTAGAAACAGACCAGAAGCCTAGAGGTATGCATGCGGATCTCCAATTAATGTCCTAGTGATAGAGCTATATGCCTAAAAGCCTAGCTGATAAGTAGCAGGCAGGTGTGTATTTCATATTAACATTCTTAAAGAAGCATAACAGAAGCCTAGTAACATTTTAAGAAGCCCTAGTATAAAGAAAGTCTCAAAACATTGTTGCAAATAACTATATTTGTCCCAGGAACCCTAGAGGTCATCACGAATGATGATATATGATCTAATTGGAGCAATTACTGTTGTGCAGAAGCTCATAATCAACCACTAAATTAGCCTTCGAGAGATGAAATATCACTATCTGTTTATAAGAAGATGTTATACACTTAACCGTTCTACTGTGATTTGCCCAGGTTCCTGGTAAAATAATATCAAAATAGACTTGATTATAAAATGTTTCGGTCCAAAATGTCAAGGGGCACCTCTTGCCAGGTGGTCTCATAACTGCAGGGCTGTCCCCCCCCCCCCAAAGGCTCTCTCTCCTGTACCCTGAGGAGCTTGGCCAGGAGGGTCCTTCAGAGGCCCCGCCCCCTGGGTCACTTGGCCAGATGAATTACCCATCTCCAAGTGGCGCCTGGAGACCTCCCAGCGTCTTCACTGACCTTCAGAGGAGCACGATCTGTTGCCCTGGAGGACATGACTGTTCAAGAGGCAGGACCACATGGTTTTCTGCCCTCCTGAGGCCTTTGCCCTCTCCAAACCCAACCCTTCCCAGGCTCCACTCCCAAGAAGCCCCCGGGAATTCCCCAGTATGGAGCTGGCAACCATAAAGTGTGCGCTGAGTACTTCACACCCGTTCTGGCCGGCTAGGGTGGCCACTTGCAATACTGGGAGAAGCTTCAAGTGTTTAGGTAAATGTACATCAGGCCATGCAGTTTGTTCATCCATCAATCCACAGCATTTGTGATGTGAAAACATCCTTGCCTGCATGCCCAGTGAGCTGTGCGATGGAAGTAGAATACGGAAGGGGGGGAAGGAGGCCGGTTTCTTGCCTTGAAACCCTACCAGGTGGCCACCCGGGTGGGCAGGAGTGTGGCTCAGAGGCAGCCTGGAGCCACATGTGAGCAGCCGGCCATGTATGTGGCAGGGACAGTTGGCCTCGTGGCCACCACAGGCCACCAGCGTCCTCCAGACTGGAGCGACGCCAGCTAGCGGCAGACATGCTGGGACCTTCCTCTTCCCAGCAGCCCCCAGCAGCCCAGAAGCCATCACGGTGGAGGCCAGCAGGAGTGCAAAATGTAGGCGGTGGAGTGCCCAGCTCCGAAGCGGGCTGTGGCCATGACCAGGCATGTGGCCATGAGATCTCGTGCCACATGGCCCTGCTCCCCCTCCCTGGATCCTGGCAGTGGCCAGGGAGCCACCACCGGACGAAGACCAATTCTGCCTCCTCCTTGCCCCCCAGATCCCCCAGTGGGGAAGGCGACAGCTCAGGTGGCAGCGGTCCATCCCCCTGCCCCACACAGTGAAGATGATGGCTGGCCCCCATTCCTCCTAGGTCCCAGCCTGGGCTCCAGGGCCCCCCAACCCGCAGGCCTGCAGTCCCCCCTCCCAACTTGTTCACCGGCCAGCACAGCTCTGACCGGACAGGGACTCCCTCCAGGTGGAAGATCTTGGGCAAGATGGTCAGGGGTGGGACGCGCAACCTGATTGGCTGTCCATTGGATGGACAGCCAATCAGGTGGGGGGAGGAAGCAGTTAGGAGCAGGACAGGTGACCTGATTGGCCGGTAAATGAAGGTGCCCAGCTCCTCCTACAATCCCTTACTAGCTTACTAGCTTACAATTCCTTAGGTTGGTAAAATGAGGACCCAGCTTGCTTGCTGGGGGGCAAACGGTAATGACTGGGGAAGGCCCTGGCAAACCACCCCGTATTGAGTCTGCCATGAAAACGCTGGAGGGCGTCACCCCAAGGGTCAGACATGACCCGGTGCTCGCACAGGAGGGGATACCTTTACCTTTAACATTGCGTTAGGAAGTGTAGGCACAGCAGCTGCGTTCTGCTTTTAATTCACGGCATCCATCACTGTTCTGGTTCCATTGATTTGATTGCTTAGCGCCTCCTGCAACAAGGTGGATTAGGCCTTCCTGCGTATGACGATGAGGACCAGAGGCTTTGCTTCCCTTCTGCACAATTCACGCTCACACACAAACACAGACACACACAGACACACACACACAGCGCGAGATTTCAGATGGCAGCGAATACCCCAGCTTCCCCGGCAAAGGGAGTAGTCAGGCGCAAGGCAGCCAGAGGCAGTGTCTCCGAGACCCTCTCTGCGCCTCTTTTCACACAAACACATTTTCACACACATTTACACAAACGCACTTAGGTGGAGCGGAAGCCTCTGCATGCAGGACTCCCCAGCCCCTTGCAGGACTCCCCAGCCGCCAGAGGGGCTCCTGTTCTGATCAGTCAGGCAGGCCACGAAGAGGATCAGAGGCCGAGAGGACGCAAGAAGAGGCACTCACAAACAGCAGAGACGGCTGCCTTTGCTCCGCATCTTGAACTACAAGCACGTGGAGGTTCAGAGCTTCCTGTCAGGCTGCCAATGAGCGTGCCCTCAAAGGGGGGCGCAGGGGGGCCGCTCAGGAAGGTTCTCGGGGAAAAGGGTGGCAATTTTGTTAGAGAGGTTCTGCTTTAATGGGCTTCCTGCGCGTGTCTTCAGACTATCAGGAGAGCCGCCTGAAACCAGACTGGTGAATTATTTAATGCATTTATTTAAATAAACTAAAACGGGATCTGAACGCTTTGAGGGGGGAGGGAAGTGTTCCTGATTTCATGCGGACGCACCAGCCCCCTCCTCTGCAGGAAAGCCTCTGAGCTGGGCTGCTCTTGTGGTGGTGGAACAGAGGAGGGAGATGGGGAGGGACTGGATGACCCAGGAGGGCCCTTCCGGCTCTTCACAGCTGCTCCTGGCCAGGGAACTCTTCCAGGCTGGTTCTACCTCAGCTGAATGCCTGGACTCCCCCCCCCCCCCCCCCCCCCCACACACACACACCAAAAAAAAAAACCCATTGGCTTCCACCCACCCACTTCAATGCAAGGGGGACTGTAGGATGATCTGGTGGCTCTCCTGACAATCTGGTGTTTCCCTGCCCTCCCACTGGGACCCAGGGTTGCCATCCTCCAGGTGGTGTCTGGAGATCTCCTGGAATCACAACTGTCGTGCAGACGGCTGAGATCTGTTCTGCTGGAGAGGCTGGCCTCTTTGCAATTTGGTATGAGGAAAAAAACCCTGTAAGGTTTGTTCCTCTCTTTGAAAGACGGCCTCTGTGGCCTTCCACCCCACTGAAATCCTGCCCCTCCCCACTCCCCACTGTCCTCCAGCCCCAGCCCCAAAGTCTCTAGGTGTGTCCCAAGCTGGAGTTGGCGTCTCCTCCTCATGAGGGCCTTTGGTGATTCGAGGGCTTCCGCACTCCGCACGTTGCCCCGGAAGACTTCCGTCACAGCCTAGAGTACATTTCACCACTCAATTCTATTCCTGCTTCCCACCGGGAGCCATACGTTTGCCTCTGTGTCTCTGAAAAGGGAGAAGTGTGATTTTTGCAAGAGACATTTCCAGAGGGGCAGCTGTGTGGGCCTCCCGTAGGGAAAGGACACAGGAGTCCAGCCGCACCTTCAGGACTGAGGGCCTGGGCAAGTCAGAGCCCCTTCCCCAGATGCCCCCGGGAGGGAGGGAGGCACCACCCCTTTCTTCCCAAAGGAAACCAAAAAAGCCCCTTAAACTCACGAGGAATCCCACCCCAGTCCAGCGGCAGCCCCGGCCTCTTGCTTCCCCTCCTGCTGAGCAGAACAGGGAGGCGGAGGCGGCCAGGGCTGATTTTGATGCCAGCGACGTCCTCGGAGCAATTGTCATTAGCCTCCTGATTGCAATGAGAGACCTTCTCAAACAAGTGCTGGTGAATCTGCATGGAGCCAGGCGGGCTAATTTCTGGGGACAGCCCTGCCTCTCTCAGAAACGGGAGAGGGGAAATGCAGGCAGGTTGAGCGCCAAGCCCTTGCCCTGCAGCAGGACTGACCCCTGTGCTCGCGAGGACCTTAGAGAAGCCCATCCAGTCCCACACTCTGTGTCACAAAAACCAGGTGCCATCCAGAGGTCCCCCGGCAGGGCCAGAACCCCGGAAGCCCTCCCATTGTGCCCCCCCACACACACACAAGGAGACATAGAGCATAACAGAAGCCCTATTGGATCCAGCCAGTGGCCCCTCCAGCCCAACCCTCTGGGTCACACAGGGGCCAAGACCCAGGGGCCCTCAAGAGGTGCCCTAGAAGCACACCCCCTGTGGCCCCCAAGCACCCAGGAGACAGAGCATCCCTGTTCCCTCTAGAACTTGTGGCTCACGGTGGCTGCTGGGCCCCTGCTCCAGATGTATGCATTACGAGGACATTCCTCCAGTCCCCTCTTGACCCGGCCTGCGCTTGTAGCTGTGAGCGCCGCGTGTGAATGACTCTTTGGGAGAAGGACTTCCTGCTCTCTGTTCGAAGCCTCCTGCTCATCAATTTCATGGAGGGCCCTCCAGTACCTATATGGTGAGGAAGGGAGGAAAGGCCGTCTTCCTCTGTCCAGGCCTCATTTTGCAAGCCTGTCTTATCACCTCTTTAACCTTTCTTCGCAGGCTGTTCCATCCCCTTCCTCATTTCCGTTGTCCGTTTCTGCACTTTCCCCGATGCTTTGATAGCTTTTTTGCGGTCCGGTGGCCAGAACTGTCCCCGGGTTCCCAGTGGGGCTGCAGCATCCCTTCATGCAGGGCCATTATGACGCTGGCTGATTTGGTTTCGGCCACTTTCCTGATAAAACCCAGCCCGCCATGGGCCGCCTTAATTGTGGCCAGTTTGATTGACCATGAGCAAGCGGGGTCTCATGCAGGAAGGCCCTGTTGGCCTCATCATCGAGGAAGTGGCCAGCTGGGGCACAGCATGGAACACCCCCAACCCAGGCCTTGGTGGGGGGAGCTCCTCAGGGGGGTCATCTGGCAATCAGTTGGGTCGCTAGGTCCCCTTGGGCCTTGGTGTGAGTTAGAATCATAGAATCATAGAGTTGGAAGGGGCCATACAGGCCATCTAGTCCAACCCCCTGCTCAACGCAGGATCAGCCCTAAGCATCCTAAAGCAGTGGTCCCCAACCTTTATTAGGCTGGGGAACGGCAGGGCATTGGGCCGCGCCCGCGGGGACCGCGCCCGCGTGGGCCACGCCCACGCTTCTGCCCGCGCCCACGGGCCGCGCCCAAGGACCGCGGCCAAGGACCGCGCCCGCGCATCGAGCCGCGCCCGTGGGCCGCGCCTGCGGATCGGGCCGCGTCCGGAAGCCACGCCCGCGGGTCGGGCCGCGCCCTCGAGCCACGCCCGCGGATCGGGCCGCACCCGCGGATCGGGCCGCGCGGGCGCGGCCTGCACAGGTGCAGCCCGGCCCTGATTCCCTCTTCCTGCCCTCCCTCAGTAAGTAGCTTCCCGGGCCGCAAGCTTGCGGCCTGGGAAGTTTTTTACTGCAGGGGGGGGGCGGGGAGAGGGAGCTGCGGCCCGGCACCATGGCCTTCGCGGCCCGGCGCGGGCCGCGGCCCGCAGGTTGGGGACCACTGTCCTAAAGCATCCAAGAAAAGTGTGTATCCAACCTTTGCTTGAAGACTGCCAGTGAGGGGGAGCTCCCCACCTCCTTAGGCAGCCCCTTCCACTGCTGAACTAGACTCCTAGAATCCTAGAGTGGGAAGGGGTCATGCAGGCCATCTAGTCCCACCCCCTGCTCAGTGCAGGATCAGCCTCCAGCATCCAGGAGAAGGATCTGTCCAGCCGCTGCTTGAAGACGGCCAGTGAGGGGGAGCTCCCCACCTCCTGAGGCAGCCCATTCCTCTGCTGAACTAGACTCATAGAATCATAGAGTTGGAAGGGGCCATACAGGCCATCTAGTCCCACCCTCTGCTCAACGCAGGATCAGCCCTAAGCATCCTAAAGCATCCAAGAAAAGTGTGTCTCCAATCTTTGCTTGAAGACTGCCAGTGAGGGGGAGCTCACCACCTTCTTGGCAGCCCCTTCCACTGCTGAACTAGACTCCTAGAATCCCAGAGTGGGAAGGGGCTATGCAGGCCATCTAGTCCCACCCCCTGCTCAGTGCAGGATCAGCCTCCAGCATCCAGGAGAAGGATCTGTCCAGCCGCTGCTTGAAGACTGCCAGTGAGGGGGAGCTCCCCACCTCCTGAGGCAGCCCATTCCTCTGCTGAACTAGACTCATAGAATCATAGAGTTGGAAGGGGCCATACAGGCCATCTAGTCCAACCCCCTGCTCAACGCAGGATCAGCCCAAAGCATCCTAAAGCATCCAAGAAAAGTGTATCCAACCTTTGCTTGAAGACTGCCAGTGAGGGGGAGCTCACCACCTCCTTAGGCAGCCTATTCCACTGCTGAACTAATCTGACTGTGAAAATATTTTTCCTGATCCTGGTTGGGGAACTCCTGGAGACTGGGGGTGGGGGGCTGAGCCAGGGAAGGACGGGCCCCCCGATGGGATACCCTTCCTGAGAGTCCCCCCTCCTAGGTATCCATTTCCTCCAGGGAACCGGCCTCTTGTCTGGAGCTGAATTGTCATTCTTGGGGATCTCAGGTCCTTCCTGGGTGTTGGCACCCCTACTACGTCTCATCTGGCAGCCTCTTCTTGCATTGGGCACACCCAGATTGGCTGAAGATGGACTTCTCTCTTTGCCTTTCTGTCCCACCACTAGTGGGCTGAGCGGCATTTCTCTGGGCCTGCTCTCGGCTTGGGACTGATGCTCTCTGTGGGGCCGCCAGGAGGTACTCGCAGTGGGTCCTAGTCTTGTACTACACCTCCCACTTTGGCAGCAAGGCGTTTGAAAGGGCAGGGACATCTGTCACAGGGCTCCCATTATTCGGAGGCTGCCAGGCCCCCCTTGCCCATGCTGTGCCCCCCCTCCTCCTCCTCTGGCAACCTCCGTCCCTCGCAGACGACAGCAAATCAACTTCAAATAGTCACAGGAAGGAGTAAAGCATGCTTACAGGTGGCTGGAAGGAAGCACGGCAGATGGTCTTTAAGCCTCCTTGGGGGTCATCGGATTGTTTATCGCCATGATTTGCAGTAACTTAACAAGACCTTATTATGTTCCAAAATTTCAGCTCCAGACAAAGGAGATGGTTTTTCTCAAGCTGGCAGAATGACAGAATCCTACAGCTGGAAGGGACCTCCAGGGTCATCTAGTCCAACCCTCTGCAGAATGCAGGACACTCACAACTCCCTGCCCACCCACTCACCAGCTGCCTAAGTTCATCCGTCCTTATTTACATAGTTGTTTCTCTTCCCATTGAAGCCATTCTTCAAGCAGCCAGTGCTGCTCTCCTCCTGTACATATTTAAACTGCCGACAAAAATAACATGATGATGATGATGATGATAGGTTGCAGGTCCAGCATGCCCAGGCATGTCAGTCATGATCCAGTATATGGTCTGACTGGCCTCAGGGACCTTAGCTGGACAACTCCCCAATGTCCTGGGATGGCCTGTTAGAGAAGTGACCCAGAACTCGTTCAGGAATTGAATTCCTGCTGTTTTAAGAGGCAACAGAGGCAGCCGAACAGGTGCCATGACCCATGTAGATTAAATGAAATCCATGTGGAATGTGCATGTTTTCCCTTCACATCAAAATGGCCAGGCAAAGAGATCTCGCCTAGTTCCTTGTATCTTTCTGAGAGACTCCCCAGAACAAACTGGGTGGAAATCCAGAACTGGTTTAATGACAGATCTGTCCAGGATGAGTGGCCCAGAGCTCACGGTGGGAGACGGAAGATACCCAGAAAAGAGATCGAAGCAGCAGCTGGACCCCAGAGTAACCGGCAGGAGGCTCCTGGCTTCTCCCTCTCGGCCTGTTCTCATGGACGTTATATCCTTTGAGGCTGCTTCTCGGAGTGCCGATAGAAAATTCCTCATCTTGACGGCTCCAATTTGATGAGAATTGACTGGTTCGTTCTGCTGCCATATTGCTCGTGGAATATGGGGAGATTATCGCAATTGGTAACTAGTATTCTGAGGAGCTAGCACTGAGGTCGGGCGTGTGAGATTTATTGCTCTCTCTGCTTGCAGGGGACAGTTCTTTGGGTTGGGGACACAGCAAAGGGTTTATTTTACAAAAAATATGTATGATTGAGAATTCGTCTTCTGGGGTTCAGGAATCTGTGATAAGGAGCTGAAACGAAAGCAGGAGTCCTCTTGCCTTAAAATCTTCCTTGTTACATAACTAAAATGAAATAGTTAAATAACATTTGGATTGGGTTTGGTTCCTTTCATGTGGGATTTTGCTTTTTTGGGATAAAAGATGCCTTGCGGTTCAAACTGGGCTGACAGTTAACACAGGGCTACCCGCATAATTTTATTACAACGGAGATTCTCATGCACTAAAATCTAGTTCTTTGGATGCCTGAGGAGGGCCAAGGCGGGAGACCAATTTAGACTCAGAAGCTGCTACGGGTCCCTTCAGCAAAATGGGGGCTGGACTGTTTCGCCTGTTGCTTCCTGCGTCCACGGAGGTTTCGATTATTTATTCGTTGAACTGACAGACCGTCCCTCTCTGTGGCGTCTTGGAGCGGTGCTTTCCGCGGCTTTTCCCTCTCTGCGCTTTCAATATTTTCCTCCCTTGCATCTGTCTGTCAGCCTCTGCCAAACGAGGACCGTTTTCTTCACTTTATTTGCTCAGCCCAGTTCCAGACCGCCTTTCTCAGGGAGAATCAAAGGAGACCGATGAAGTGATAACAAGGCCGGGCGGTGGGGAGGTTTCTGCCAGGATCAGACCGTGGTCGCCTTGAAGGAGGCGCCAGGCTCCCGCTGATGCCAGGGACCGGCCCCGGGTCACCCAGCTGGCGGCCTGTGGAGGAGGAGGAGGAGGAGGAGGAGGAGGAGGAGGAGAGGAGGAGGAGGAGGAGGAGGAGGAGGAGGAGAGGAGGAGGAGGAGGAGGAGGAGAGGAGAGGAGGAGGAGAGGAGGAGAGGAGGAGAGGAGGAGGAGGAGAGGAGGAGGAGGGGGAGGGGGAGGAGGAGGAGAGGAGGAGGAGGGGAGGAGGAGGAGGAGGAGAGGAGGAGGAGGAGAGGAGAAGGAGGAGGAGGAGGAGGAGGAGAGGAGGAGGAGGAGGAGGAGGAGGAGGAGGAGGAGAGGAGGAGGAGGGGAGGAGGAGGAGGAGGAGGAGGAGAGGGGGAGGAGGAGGAGGAGGAGGAGGAGAGGAGGAGGAGGAGGAGAGGAGGAGGAGGAGGAGGAGGAGGTGGAGGAGGAGGAGGAGGAGGAGAGGAGGAGGAGGAGAGGAGGAGGAGGAGGAGGAGGAGGAGGAGGAGGAGGAGGAGGAGAGAAGGAGGAGGAGGAGGAGGAGGAGGAGAGGAGGAGGAGGAGAGGAGGAGGAGAGGAGGAGGAGGAGGAGGAGGAGGAGAGGAGGAGGAGGAGGAGGAGGAGGAGAGGAGGAGGAGGAGGAGGAAGAGGAGGGGGAGGGGGAGGAGGAGGAGAGGAGGAGGAGGAGGAGGAGGAGGAGGAGGAGGAGGAGGGTATCTCCCCATTAGAGTCCAATTCAGGCAGGAAGCCCTGTCTGACTGAAGCGGCAAAACAAAGTTGGAGGGTGTTCTGTTATATACCAGGCAGATGTCAGTGATTGAGGGTGATTCCAGCAGCCTAATACTGGCCCAGAAACCTAAGGGGAGGGGGAACCAGATCTTAACAACCGGGCTCAGACAAACACCTGGTCGAAGGGCTCCGTTTTGCCAGCCCTGCAGAACTCAGAGAGCCCCGCCAGGGTCCACAGCTCTCCAGGGAGCTCAGTCCACCAGGCAGGGGCCAGGGCAGAAAGAGCCCTGGCCCTAGTCGAGGCCAGGCATGCTTCCTGGGGTCCCGGAACCATCAGCAGATTTGTTCCCACAGAGCAGAATACTCTGCAGGGGGCACAAAGAGGTAAGCGGTCCCTCAGGTATGCAGGACACAAGCCGCACATAGCCTTGAAGGTTAAATCAAAACCTTGAGCCTAATCCGGAAACAGATGGGTAACCAGTGCGGCTGCTTCAGCAAAGGCTCCAAGATAGATGACCTAGTGGGGACCTGGGCAGCTGCGTTCTGCACCAGCTGTTACTTCCGGGTCAGGGGCAAGGGCAGGCCCACGAAGAGCGAGTTACAGAAGTCTAACCAAGCAGTGACCGTTGCATGGATCACAGGTGGTCTCCAGGAGGCCATTGCACATAAGGGAGGCGAGAGTAGCTGGGAGTTTAGGAAGCGTTGCTCCAACTGGCCCACATGAGCCTTCCCTTCAGAGCATGGCTGTCAAACAAAGCACTCATGCAGACCGTTCCTGACACCCCCACTTCACCCCGAATGATGCTCAGGGAGCTGTACCCTTACAAAATGTTCCAAGACAGAGGTGAGAGGTTTGGGAGGGGGGGATGTTTTAGGGTGGGATGAGCTTGCTTAATGCCTGGCTGGGGAAAGGGATTTTCCTTGCTGAGTGCCCCAGCATAGCTGACTCTGCTTTCTTGGATTCATTTTGTTGTTTTATTGTATTATGTTCTGTTGACTTTCCTTTTGGAGATAGTATTTTAATCACCAGGGGCTGCTGTAACAATAGGCAACATGTGTTAAATAAATTAGTTCCATTCGCTGCTCCTGATATCCGGATCAACCGGGGGATGGAGCCTGTTGGGGTGTGGAAATGTGTTTTCCCCTCCATTTTGCCTTGGCAGGTGTAAAATTTATAATTTGCAACCATAATATTGCAAAGTATTGAACTCTGACACCACCTGTTGTGGCCCCATTTTCCATCTCCCTGGTTTTTTGGAAATTGAAACAACAGGAGGGCGACATAAAGAGAAGTCCTTCACAGTGTTTAAGACAAGCATTCTGGAACCACGTTGTCAAATTCCGCCCAGGGGTCTTATGAGGGGAAAGGACGAGAGGGGCAGAGAGAGGCCGCCGTGGAAAGACGAGAATCATAGAATCATAAAGTGGGAAGGGGCCATAGAGGCCATCTAGTCCCACCCCCTGCTCAACGCAGGATCAGCCCAGAGCATCCTAAAGCATCCAAGAAAAGTGTGTATCCAACGTTTGCTTGAAGACTTCCAGTGAGGGGGAGCTCACCACCTCCTTAGGCAGCCTAGTCCACTGCTGAACTACTGACTGTGAATTTTTTTCCTGATATCTAGCCTATATCGTTGTACTTGAAGTTTAAACCCATTACTGCGTGTCCTCTCCTCTGCAGCCAGCAGAAACAGCATCCTGCCCTCCTCCAAGTGACAACCTTTCAAATACTTAAAGAGGGCTATCATGTCCCCTCTCAACCTCCTTTTCTCCAGGCTGAACATTCCCAAGTCCCTCAACCTATCTTCATAGGGCTTGGTCCCTTGGCCCCAGATCATCTTCGTCGCTCTCCTCTGTACCCTTTCAATTTTATCGACGTCCTTCTTGAAGTGAGGCCTCCAGAACTGCACACAGTACTCCAGGTGTGGTCTGACCAGTGCCGTATACAATGGGACTATTACATCTTGTGATTTTGATGTGACGTCGCCTCGTGCCTCGTCCGTTGCTCCATTCTTTGCCTACCTGTCCTCTGAACACCTGAACACAGTGATCCAGGCAATTGTCACCTCCAGATTAGATTTCTGTAATTCGCTCTACATGGGCCTGACCTTGTCCCTGACCTGGAAATTGCAGCTGTTACAAAATACAGCTGCTATGGTCCTCACTGGAACATCATGGAGGGCCCATATCCAGCCTGTGCTGAGGCAGCTGCATTGGTTGCCAGTTGCTGCCTGGATCCGGTACAAGGTTTTGTTTTTGACTTTCAGGGCCCTTCGCGGTCTGGGACCCATAGACTGAGGGACTGCCTGTCACCCTATGACCCCACAGGGCTTTACGCTCTGCGGGTAGTAACATGCTGGTCATTCCTGGCCCCAGGGAAACACGCCTGGCCTCGACCAGGGCCTCAGCCTTCTGGCTCCTGGCCCCCACCTGATGGAATCAGCTCCTGGAGGAGCTGCAAGCCCCAAAGGACCCCTTGGCATTCCGCAGGGCCTGCAGAACAGAGCTCTTCCACCAGCTCTATGGTTGAGGCCGGGGTGTGAGGAGGATCTGATTGGGGACGCCCCTGGTGCTAATCAGAGTTGGGCCACGTGTCACTGATGGCCACCTCTCCCTATTTCCTTACTTAGAGATGCGTCTGGGAGGATCAGAGAACTGAATAATACCGCCACGTCTTTGCCTGTTTAGTTTTATTGTACTTATGTCCTGTATTGTTTTAATGGGGTTTTAGTGGGGACAATTTGTAACCCACCACGAGCCATTCTTGGGAGTGGCAGGAAATAAATTTAAATAACAACAACAACAACAACAAAAATGGCTGTCCTTTTGCATGGACTGAGGGTGGATTATCCCTGTGGGGGAAGTTCTGTTAGCAGGGTCAAGAAGCCAAAGATGTGCACACGCTATATTTTAGGATAAAGGAGGCAAAGGACGTATTTATGGAACGACACCTGTGATCTTGCAGGGAGAGACAGGGACAGGCGTCTGCACTACATGGCTATCTAAGCAGAAGAGGGATGAAACGTCTCAGAAGAAGCAGGATATTGCCCTAAGAGTAACAATTTAAGGACAGAGAAGAAAGCACACTTAATAAGAGAGGAAGGACCTGAACTCTCTGACCCGTCTAACAGCCCTCTGGCCGCCCCTTCAGGGTCTTCTTCTCTTCTTGTCTTTGTACGTCAGACATTGCCTATTCCAACAGACTCAGTTGTGTCTCTGAAGAAGGCTGCATGCACAAGAAAAGCTATAGCTTGAAAAAAAATCTTCGTGCCTCACTGGGCTCAACCTGCAGAGACCGTGAGCAACCGTGGCAGAGGCTGCCTCTTCCTGGTTCGCAACAATGCCACTCCCCCCCCCCCAAGAGAGTTCAGAGTTTGCAGGGCAGAATCCCAGGGACACCTGGATCCATCCCCGCCCCCCCCCCCCCACGGCTTCTTCCTCCTTAGCTGGAGGGGAAAGCTCAAGAACAGACAAACTCCATGGCCTGCAGTGGGGAGCGTGCAGGTGTGTGTGTGTGGTTAATTCTGGAATCAGAAAAGGGGTCACGGCAAAGAAAAGGTTGAGAACCACTGACTCAGAAGAAGAACAGACAGCAGGATCTACAATCCCCCCCCCCCTCCCTCTTCCCCAGTTTCTCTTCAATTTTGTGCCGGGGTATAAAAGCTGGTTTGGTTCTGCCGGTTCTCTAATTCTCCCTTTTAGATGCATCTTTATGCCACTTCTGGGTCATTGGACGGACGGACTGATTTGATTTGAGCCCCGTGCCCTGCCCAAGGCCCCTACTGGCTGTCAGGAGGTCCCGAATGGAGTGCCCATGGAAAGGAGACCGGAGGATATATAGGATTCCCTCTGTGTTCTGACAGCAAAGATGGCCAGCCTGAGCCTTCTCTGCATCTTTTCCGTGCTGGAGAGAGGGGAGGGGCGGGTCAGGGTGGTAACCAAGGACCAGCAAGCCCACGCAAGGAAGCTGAACACCAAGAAAGACAGAAAGAAACACATGTTTGCTATGAGAACCTGACAAGCTAACAAGTTAATTATTGCC
Source organism: Paroedura picta (assembly GCF_049243985.1). Lineage (NCBI taxonomy): Eukaryota > Metazoa > Chordata > Lepidosauria > Squamata > Gekkonidae > Paroedura > Paroedura picta. The sequence continues at coordinate 185,311,677 of NC_135370.1, read as the reverse complement.
AGGATACCGTAATCCGAGAGTAAAGCTCCAGGCACCCCAAGGCAGACCGAAAAGGACGCGTTTGGAGAGAAACTAATTAAGCTACGCAGACGGCAGCCAAGTCAGCCGGGCACCCCAACCAAGGCAGGCAGGGGAGGGGCTGTGTGTTTCCCTGGGACTTCCTCCGCCCCACCCTGAGACCAGCTCCCCCCGCCGGGTTGGGGGGGGGAAATGACTGCTGGGGAGGCTAGACCTTCTGGCATTAGACTCTCCTGGGGGTGTCCCCATATTTCCCAAGGGCTCCCACACCAGGCTCCAGCCCCACATCGCCAGGGATTTCCCACCCTGTAGTTGGCGAGCCAAATGGTCTCCTCATGTAAAGCCTTGGGGAAGAGGGAGGCAGGCGGAGGTAGCCCTCCCAAGGGGCCCTGGCATGCCGGTCTTGGCGCTGCAAAAAGGAACTTGCAGCCAGGCCTTTCATAACCCATTTCGTGCTGCTGAGCGTCCTCCAGGCCATCTCTGAGAAGCTTCGCTAAGCCTGCTTGTGGGTCCCCCCCCCCTAATGCTCCTCCTGGGACTGCACAAGAGGGCTTGCTTGAACAGAGCATGCCTCCACATCTCTGCCTCCGTTTCTCCTCTGCAAGGGCTGACTGACTTGCCTTCAGCTCAGTTTCATGTCTGTTGCCTTGGAGGTGGAAACATCCTCTTCTCTTGGGGGGAAAAAGTGAAGGACTTAGAAGCACAGGCTGTGTTTTTGTCAGTTCTTCCTGTTAATGGACGAAGCTTAGGAAGGGAAAGAAAAATAATGCAGATAAATGACTGGCTATGTCACTGATGTCATCAGAGATAAGGTTGGTCTGACATGACTTGTTCTTGCAAAACCCGTGCTGAGTCTTGGAAATCACAGCTCTCTGTTCCAGCTGCTCAAGGACCGACTGTTTGATTATTTGTTCCAAAATTTTGCAAGCTACAGATGTCAAGCTGACGGGTTGATAATTACCCGGATCCTCCTTTTCCCCTTTCTTGAAGATGGGGACAACATTTGCCCACCTCCAATCATCTGGCACCTCACCTGTTCTCCAAGAATGTCAAAAATAATGGGCAGAGGTTCAGAGATGACATCTGCAAGTCCTTTTAGTATCCTTGGAGGCAGTTCATCTGGCCCAGAAGACTTTGTTTCACTTAAAGAAACTAGGTGTTTGTGGACTTCTCCAACAGTGATCCTAGGCCACCCTTCCCGTCCCCCGTGTTACGTTTTTGCCGATTGGGCCCTCCAATTGCGATTGGTCCCTTGCCGCCAGACTTATCTGCCCCCCCCCCAACTCGCCCGCATGCGGCTGGCCGCCATTTCCTCGCTACCCACGGAGACGGCAGGTCGCCGACTGGCTGTGCTGCAAGGAGGCCCCACCGCCGGCCCCACAACAACGACCTCTACTGTCTCCCGCGGCCAAACACGCCACCCACCGTTTCTACGCTCTGCCCTACACCTCAGGTAGGTGCCGCGCCACGCCCAGACATCCAGGAGGCGGCAAATGCCACCGGAGCCACCCAGGCCGGACCATCCCCGGATTCTGGTGCACGGCCTACCCACCGCCAAGTCACGCAGCCACCCCGCCCTACTCTATCGCCTCCCTAGCACCCGCTGTCTTTAAACCTCAGCGGGCTTAATTCCTAGTCTGTTATCATTTCACTTTCTTGTCCTCGCAGTGGTCCTTTGGTGTCCCTATTCTTCTTCTTACTTTAAATATAACTAACGAAGCCTTTTTTTTTGCTATGTTTAGCAATTCTTGCTAGCCTACGCTTATAGTGAGCTTTAGCTTTTCTAACATTCACCCTAAAATCATTGGTTATTTGTTTAGACTCATTTGTTTATACTCATCCTTGCTCACCTAGAAATTTCAGCTAGTACAAATGCAGCTGCTCTGGTCCTCTTAGCAACATCCTGGGGGGCCCATATCCAGCCTGTGCTGAGGCAGCTGCATTGGTTGCCAGCTGTGGCCCCAATCAAGTTCAAGGTTTTGGTTTTGACCTTCAAGACCCTTTGCAGTCTGGACCCCACATATCTGAGGGACCACCTGTTGCCCTATGCCCCCTTCAGGGCCTTACGCTCTGTGGGTATGGACTTGTTGGTGATTCCCAGCCCCAGGGAAGCTCGCCTAGCCTTGACCAGGGCCAGGGCCTTTTCGGTCCTGGCCCTGACCTGGTGGAATGAGCTCCCAGAGGAACATTCTGTGTTCTGCAGGGCCTGAAAAATGGAGCTCTTCCACCTGGTCTACGGTTGAGGCCAGGGCGGTGAGGAAGATCAGGGCCTCCCCATGGCTAGTGCTAGTTCCTGGGATTGTCTTGCCAGCGACGGCCCTCCCTCCCCTACTAGGTAGTAGATGACTGGATTTTTGGTGCAGGGATGTGTTGTTTTATCGTCTTGTTCGCTGTGTTGTATTTTTGTATGTCCTTTTAATTGGGTTTTATCGAGGACTTTGTAACCCGTCACAAGCCGTCTTGGGAGTGGCAGGGTATAAATCTCTAATAATAATAATAATAATAATAATAATAATAATAATAATAATAATAATAATAATAATAATAATAATAATAATAATAATAATAATATGCAGTCAGGCCTTCCTTCCATTTCCTAAATGACTCTTTCTTATTCCTCAAATCATTTGACAGCTGCTTCTGGAGCCACCTTGGCTTCCTTCGGCTCCTTCCGTCTTTTCTTCTCAAGGGAATTGTTTGAGCCTCCAGTAGTCCCGACATCAAACAGAGTAGAAGATAGAGAACAGCGGACTGACACCGCAGGCACTTCTGTCTTTTCCTCAGCAGCAGTCTCAAGATTTGCCCTTTGCCAACTGCCCATTTACCAGCCCTCGAGTTCCGCAAACACAGAAGAGCTAGATGTCCAGAGGTGCCCTCGGCAGTCTCGGAAGCCAGAGGCAGGAGAATCCCCTTTTCGTGCTCCCAAAAGAAGTGGAGACAATGGAACGCATTTTCTTCCGCTGCCTCTTTTACGATGTATCATGAGCCAAACTTCTTCACCTGCTATTAGACACAATTCAGGGCAGAGAGGATGAGAGAACGTCTGTGGGATGAAAAGCCGCAGCTCTCTCTGTGAACGGGAAAGTTTTGTGCCCTTGGTATTCAGACTGAGCGAGAGGACGGGGAACATGCTTAAAGTTCCATTAACTGTTCCTCTGACCTATTTAAAACTCTGAAAGAGTTTTAATATTTCAGAATACTTCTTTGAATTTAAATGTTGAATTTAAATTAACTTTTATTCTTAACCGCCATGAGCTTTATATTTGCTATAATCTTGTATTTTTGCATATGGCCCTATAAATAACTATTGAAGTATAGTTTGCAGATCTTTATCTCCTCAAAATGCTCAAAAGGCCTTCCTGTGGTGCAGCAGTGGCAAAAGTGCCTGGCCGGGGGAATTAAACAGCAGCCGTGCCAAAAGATCTCCCTTTCCAAGGGCTCTTTTCAGGTTCAGGGTTTGATGAGCTCCTTGGCTTCCAAGAATCAAGGGCTGGGAACTCACATCTCTCCAGAGGCTGAGACTGTTAGGATGGACGCCAAAGGTTAGTGAGACACCAAAGGAAAGAGACAGAGCTCCTGGAGCAGGGGGTTGGACTAGATGGCCTCTATGACCCCTTCCAACTCTATGATTCTATGAAAAAACTCTGCTCCTCGGACTAGTATGCGTGAGGAGGAGGTCGTCAGCTAGTTTTGCTCTGGTTCTGTCCTGCAAGATGGCTGCACGACAGCGACAGCGCCAGAAGCCTCGATCCATGTGGAGAAGACCCCAGGCCACTGCTGCGAACCCTGGTCTTGTTTGCTTTCCCCAGAAAACATGCCAAATAAACCTCAAGGACTCACCTGGACAGGCGGTGGAAGATGGAGGGAGAAATTTATTCCCTTTCATTAACATTTTAAAGCTTACTGATCCTGAAGAATTGTGGTGGGAAATTGTAAATGATGCAGGAATTTAAAAATGCATGCCTGCCGTGTGCATGGGGAGAATCCAAACAGAGCTTGGTGGTCTGGGCTGCCTAACTGGGTGGACTGCTGGACAGATGGCTGGACAGATCCTTCTCCTGGATGATTGAGGCTGATCCTGCACGGAGCAGGGGGTGGGACTAGATGGCCTGCATGGCCCCTTCCCACTCTAGGATTCTAGGAGTCTAGTTCAGCAGTGGAAGGGGCTGCCTAAGGAGGTGGGGAGCTCCCCCTCACTGGCCGTCTTCAAGCAGCGGCTGAAGAGATCCTTCGCCTGGATGCTGGAGGCTGATCCTGCACTGAGCAGGGGGTGGGACTAGATGGCCTGCATGGCCCCTTCCCACTCTGGGATTCTAGGAGTCTAGTTCAGCAGTGGAAGGGGCTGCCTAAGGAGGTTGGGAGCTCCCCCTCACTGGCCGTCTTCAGGCAGCGGCTGGACAGATCCTTCTACTGGATGCTGGAGGCTGATCCTGCACTGAGCAGGGGTGGGACTAGATGGCCTGGATGGTGCCTTAAAACTCCAGGATTCTACATGAAAGACTTTTACCTGTCACCCTGGAAAGTTACTACCTGTCTGAGTAGACAGTCTTTGTTTTAGTACAAGGCAGTTTCCGGTGCTCCTCCGTAGGTGGGAGAGAATTTTATACCCTGACATCTCTCGTTAAAATAACTCATATAGCAGGCAGTGGGAAATTCCTTCTGCTGCAATGCTGCAGTTTGTGAGTGGCGGAGCAGGGGGTCTTCTGACAATGCCTGGCCTTTTGTTGCATACCCAAGTTAATCCTGATCCCAACTTTGTGGTCGGGGGATGAATTCCTTCCAGGCAAGGCCAGCAAGGTATTCTGTGCTTTTTACAGAATCACAGAATCAAAGAGTTGGAAGGGGCCATACAGGCCATCTAGTCCAACCCCCTGCTCAACGCAGGATCAGCCCTAAGCATCCTAAAGCATCCAAGAAAAGTGTGTATCCAACCTTTGCTTGAAGACTTCCAGTGAGGGGGAGCTCACCACCTCCTTAGGCAGCCTATTCCACTGCTGAACTACTCTGACTGTGAAAAACTTTTTCCTGATATCTAGCCTATATCATTGTACTTGAAGTTTAAACCCATTACTGCGTGTCCTCTCCTCTGCAGCCAGCAGAAACAGCATCCTGCCCTCCTCCAAGTGACAACCTTTCAAATACTTAAAGAGGGCTATCATGTCCCCTCTCAACCTCCTTTTCTCCGGGCTGAACATTCCCAAGTCCCTCAACCTATCTTCCTAGGGCTTGGTCCCTTGGCCCCAGATCATCCTCGCCGCTCTGTGTCCTTTCAGTTTTATCTGCGTCCTTCTTGAAGTCCTTTTTAAAGGGGAGGCAACATCTGGCCATGGAATTGGGGCCACTCTTGGTGGGCAGGTAGTTTTGAGCTTCCTGCATTCTTCAGGGGGCTGGTCTACATGGGTCTGGAGGTACCCTCCCACTCCATCATTCCATGAAAGTGATGGTCCATCAGATGAGTTAGGCTGTGCTGGAGGAGCTAGACTTGCTAGAAGGCAGTTTCTGCATCCTCTGCCTGGCTTTGGATCACCTCCTGCAACCTGAGATGCGCAACATTTTTCTTGTGGCCCAGACCAAAGGGCAAGGATGGGGAAGCCCTGCCAGGTCACTGAAGGGACCAGCTTCTGCTGCCACCGACACTCATGATCTGGGCTGGGCACGGGGACAGAGCCCAGCGGCCGTCGCTTGATGCAGAACTGCCGTCGTTCAAGGCAGGGGTAGTCAAACTGCGGCCCTCCAGATGTCCATGGACTACAATTCCCGTGAGCTCCTGCCAACGTTCACTGGCACGTTGGCAGGAGCTCATGGGAATTGTAGTCCATGGACATCTGGAGGGCCGCAGTTTGTCTACCCCTGCCTCAAGGTCTCACCCCCTTCCCCCTTTCACAACTCCTTTTGCTGAAAGAGATCTTTGACTGTTTGATTGTTTATGGATTCACTTATTTAATAATTTATACCCAAGATTTCTCAAGGCAGCTTGCCAACCGGAGGAAAAACTGCCATCAATTACAACAAGTTATGCAGAATGCCTGAGTGTCCAAAGTGACACAATCATCCCTAGACAACCCTCTTCTCATTTCCCGCACGCTTAAAGGGACCTGCTCCTTGAGGTTGGTGTCACCTGCCTCCCCTGCCCCACCCTCCTGCCTTCCTTTGGTCACCGTCTCTGGCCTCTTGCAGGTACCTGGCCCCAGGAGGTGTCACCAGAGGAATGGCCTTCTCTGTTGTGGCCCCAACCCCGTGGAATGCACTCTTGAAGGACAGCCGTGCCCTTTGGGACTCATTGAGTTTCTGCCGGGCATGCAAGGCCAAATTAATCAGGGTGGCCTTTGGAGAGTAATAGCATGTCCGGGCTGTTTTAATAGTCCTATGGTGATAGCCACATATTTTTACATTCAAATATGTTCATATCTTAATGTTTGCTGTTTTCAACTAAAATTAATTAATCAATTAATTAACGCTTTAAGATGCAGCTGGATTTTTGTTTTCTTGTTCTACAACAGACTGACCGTTTCTGCCTGGGACCTTCCGTCAACAACCCGTCAGTGTGGCAAAGCCGTCCAGGTGCAGGGAGTTCTACCTGGAGGCCAGGGGGGAAGAGGGACCTCACCCAACACCAAGGAAGCTTCATCCAGAAAATCTCACCCACCCGCACATCCACACACAGAGCCCCGGAATCTGGTTTCACGCCATCTGTGTTTTCAGGCATCAGGATCAGCTGGGATTTGTTTTTAATATAGCTTCTTGATTGCAGTTCTATCCTTCAAACATGTCTTGAAAAATTGAAAGCCTAACATTAAACATTTCCTGATGAATATATTAATTATTGCTCTCCTGAGCCAAGCTGTTCTTGGAGGGGAACAGTGACACTGTCAGGTTTGCATTAGAGTCTTTTGCAACTTAATTACATCCCCGTTTTCTCCCATTGGGGTGAGAGCCGCTGGCCAGAGTCAGAGCTCAAGGAGGAGAGGGCTGGAGCCACAAGAGTGCCGTCCTGCAGAGCACATTTATCCACTCTGCAATCAATCCGTGGGCTTGCGGCAGGTGGGGAAACAGAGGCCAAAGCAAAGGGAGCTCTGAATGGCTTGTCCAGCTGTGAAGGACTTCACTGCCATGACGTGTTTTAACTTGGGCTTGGCTACTTGGATTTCCTGCAACGAGACATCAGAACAAGAGTTGCCATGTGTATCAATCCATAACGTTGTATTTATGTGGCTCATAGTCCAACTTTCTCATGGGAATTTAGTGCAGATTGTAGAATCCTAGAGTGGGAAGGGGCCATGCAGGCCATCTAGTCCCACCCCCTGCTCAGTGCAGGATCAGCCTCCAGCATCCAGGAGAAGGATCTGTCCAGCCGCTGCTTGAAGACGGCCAGTGAGGGGGAGCTCCCCACCTCCTCAGGCAGCCCCTTCCACTGCTGAACTAGACTCCTAGAATCCCAGAGTGGGAAGGGGCCATGCAGGCCATGTAGTCCCACGCCTTGCTCAGTGCAGGATCAGCCTCAAGCATCCAGGAGAAGGATCTGTCCAGCTGCTGCTTGTTTGTAATAACCCTTCCTGAAATTATGTAGGCAGCCATGTTAGAATAGAGCAGCAGAATGAGTCCCAGGGCACCTTGAATACCAGCAAACTTGGCCTGTTTAGCCTGGAGAGGAGACGACTGAGAGGGGATCTGATAATCATCTTCGAGTATTTAAAAAGGTGCCATATAGAAGATGGAGCAGAGTTTTTATCTCTTGCCCCGGAGGGACGGACCAGAACAAATGGGATGAAATTAATGCAAAAGAAATTCCGTCTAAACATCCGGAAGGAGTTCCTGAGTGAGAGCGGTTTCTCAGTGGAACAGGCTTCCTCGGGAGGTGGTGGGTTCTCCATATTTGGGGATTTTCAGACAGAGGCTGGAGAGACATCTGACGGAGAGGCTGATTCTGTGAAGGCTCAAGGGGGTGGCAGGTGACAGGGGATGAGCGATTGGGATGTGAGTGTCCTGCATAGTGCAGGGGGTTGGACTAGATGACCCAGGAGGTCCCTTCCAACTCTATTATTCTATGAATCTATGATTCTAACGGTTTATTCAGGGTGTGAGCTTTCTGGTGCGTTGTCTGAGGACTTGTGTGAGCACACAAAGGCTCACACCTTGAGTAAAACCGTGCTAGTCCACAAGGTGCCCTTGGACTCAGACGTTGTTCTCTTCCTGAAATCAGTCGGCAGCATTGCTCTTAGGAAACATCAAAGTATATTTCTTCAATGTAAAATTTTCATGTTATTGATTGACATAAAGTTCTGATCATCATAACTATGGTAAAAATTGAACAACAAATTGAAATATCCTTTCTGATTCAATACTAAAAGTCTATATATTCACAAAATCAAAAATAAACGGATTGCTGTACAATTATATGCTTCATTCCAAATCACTCGGTACAATCCATAATGATTTTCCATTTCTGGCATCGCAGACCAGGCCAGGCAATCCTGCCGCATCAAGTTTCCCTTTTGCAGGCAAAAAAACCAACTGAATCTGTGTTGTTTTTTTTTTCTCACTTGCAAAGACCACTCCTTTTCTCGCCTACTTTCCCCCCTCTGCGGGTTCAAAGGGACTCACAAGGAGGGGCGGACTGGCAGAGGACACCCCCTCCCCCCCCTGAAAGGCCCTTTCAAGGATGGCCCCCCCTCTTCTTCTCTCCCGCCATCCAGCCAATCAGCAGCAGGGAAGGAGCCAGCGGGAAGAGCCCTCCCCTTCAGGAATCCCGGGGAGGGGGGGGGCAGGCCCCTCCATCAATGCTCCTGCTGCTTCCTCCTCCCCCTCCTGCAGCTCCAATGGGAAAGTCCTCCAGCCCGTGTTGAGTGCCCAGGAGGGGGTTCACCAGATCTTCGGGTTCTTCTTCCGAAGGCAGCCTTAACCTTCCAGGGCTGCTAGTTTTGCCTGCCAGAGGTGCAGGCAGGAGAGCAGCCCACCAAAGCCCCAGGGGACCGAGGGGGGGGTGATCCCCTTGCCATCCCCTGGGTCACTGGGAAAGTCGATTTCAAGAGCACATGCGAGGGTCACTCGGGAAATGCCCCCAAAGGGGCACAGCTCTGCTGAGCCTCCGCAAACCACCATGCGGTTGGGGGCAGGATGGGGAAGCAGCTGGGTCTATTCAGCAGCCAGGCTGAGATGTTCGTGGTGCTCCGAACCCTCTTCCTCCCCCACAAACACCCTCTCTGTCTCCTGGAACCCTGCTTAGCACAGGCAGGTGGAATGCTCTGCTCTTTTCCCAGTGAGTCTGGCAGGCGGAGAAGTTGAGCTGCAGCCTTCCTCTGCTTCCTGGTCTCTCTTTAGCCTCAGCAGATGGTGTGAGATTGGCTTCTTCTGCTTCTCCTCACTCCGACTCCAGAATATCCAGAGGAAACGTCTCCGGTTTCAGGAATAGTTCCGGGTGGCAATTCCCTGGGAAAGGCCGTAGAAGTCGGATTGTGTCTCACCTCTTGGAGATGTCAAGAATAACATCAAGTCCAGATGCAGACCGAGTAGTCCCTGGGAGGCAAAAACCAAAGAACCAGAGAGCCAAAGAGCTGGAAAGGGCCCCACATGCAACAGAGTCCCAACCCGATCCTGGGAACAGTGGGATATAAATGTAACAAATAAAAAATAAATAAATTACTGGTAAGTATTTCCAGCCAATGCTTGATGATCACTAGTGAGGGGGAGCTCCCCACCTCCTTAGGCAGCCCCTTCCACTGCTGAACTAGACTCCTAGAATCATAGAGTGGGAAGGTGCCATGCAGGCCATCTAGTCCCACTCCCTGCTCAATGCAGGATCAGCCTCCAGCATTCAGGAGAAGGATCTGTCCAGCCGCTGCTTGAAGACGGCCAGTGAGGGGGAGCTCCCCACCTCCTGAGGCAGCCCCTTCCACTGCTGAACTAGACTCCTAGAATCCTAGAGTGGGAAGGGTCAATGAAGGCCATCTAGTCCACCCACTGCTCAATGCAAGGTCAGCCTCCAGCATCCAGGAGAAGGATCTGTCCAGCCGCTGCTTGGAGACGGCCAGTGAGGGGGAGCTCCCCACCTCCTTAGGCAGCCCATTCCTCTGCTGAACTAGACTCCGAGAGTCCAAGAGTGAGAAGGGGTCATGCAGGCCATCCAGTCCCACCCCCTGCTCAGTGCAGGATCAGCTTCAAGCATCCAGGAGAAGGATCTGTCCAGCCGCTGCTTGAAGACGGCCAGTGAGGGGGAGCTCCCCACCTCCTTAGGCAGCCCCTTCCACTGCTGAACTAGACTCCTAGAATCCTAGAGTGGGAAGGGGCCATGCAGGCCATCTAGTCCCACCCCCTGCTCAGTGCAGGATCAGCCTCCAGCATCCAGGAGAAGGATCTGTCCAGCCGCTGCTTGAAGACGGCCAGTGAGGGGGAGCTCACCACCTCCTTAGGCAGCCCATTCCTCTGCTGAACTAGACTCCTAGAATCATAGAGTGGGAAGGGGCCATGCAGGCCATCTAGTCCCACTCCCTGCTAAATGCAGGATCAGCCTCCAGCATTCAGGAGAAGGATCTGTCCAGCCGCTGCTTGAAGACGGCCAGTGAGGGGGAGCTCCCCACCTCCTGAGGCAGCCCCTTCCACTGCTGAACTAGACTCCTAGAATCCTAGAGTGGGAAGGGGCCATGCAGGCCATCTAGTCCCACCCCCTGCTCAGTGCAGGATCAGCCTCCAGCATCCAGGAGAAGGATCTGTCCAGCCGCTGCTTGGAGACGGCCAGTGAGGGGGAGCTCCCCACCTCCTTAGGCAGCCCATTCCTCTGCTGAACTAGACTCAGAGAGTCCAAGAGTGAGAAGGGGTCATGCAGGCCATCCAGTCCCACCCCCTGCTCAGTGCAGGATCAGCTTCAAGCATCCAGGAGAAGGATCTGTCCAGCCGCTGCTTGAAGACGGCCAGTGAGGGGGAGCTCCCCACCTCCTTAGGCAGCCCCTTCCACTGCTGAACTAGACTCCTAGAATCCTAGAGTGGGAAGGGGCCATGCAGGCCATCTAGTCCAACCCCCTGCTCAACGCAGGATCAGCCCTAAGCATCCTAAAGCATCCAAGAATAGTGTGTATCCAACCTTTGCTTGAAGACTGCCAGTGAGGGGGAGCTCACCACCTCCTGAGGCAGCCTATTCCACTGCTGAACTACTATGAAAAAAAATCTTAATATCCAGCAGGTATTTCTCGCCCTGTAATTTCAACCTGCCATTGTGAGTCCTCTCCTCTGCTGGGAATGAAGAATATGACAAAACATGATCTGATGATAAATAAACATGTTTATCATATGCTTTGGAAAAGAGGGATTCTAGAGGAAGCCTTCTTGGTGTTGGCCATTAATGTCACATGACTCCACACACACACACACACACACATCCCTGACAAAGAGAGAGGAAGCTGGAAGGAAAGTTTAATGATCCAAGGGACAAGTCTGACAAGTCTAATATTTGTATTTCAGTCATCCCTGAGGACCTGTCAAAGGGAGACGCAACACAACCCTTCCCCAAAACGCTGCCTGAGGCATGGAAACGTCTCCCTCCATTGCTAAAAAGGCACTGAGCAAAGCCTGGTGTGGGTTTGCTTGGCGGCTGTCCTGAAGGCAGAAATTCTTCCTCTTGGACAACAGGGCATTTAATAGCATCACAGAGCTTGTCCACACAGGTGAAGCTGCTCTTGGTCCCGGGGCTGGGAAGTACACAGCAGGCCCCAACCTTCTGGAGTAATTCCCACCAGAGCTGGAGAACCTTTGGGAACAGTAGCAGGAACAGAAGCCACCATGGCCAGAACATGTAAGACTCTGTCTCACAGAAGGGTAAGAACATGTTTTTAAGACTGTTGGTCTTTCATCTGCAACCTCACTTCTTCAGATACAATGGAACAGAATGTTGTCAACCATTTCGTATAGGAAGGGTGGGGATGGGTTGCCAGGAAAGGCTGGTTTGTCAGACCCAGGTTGGTTCTCTCAAATGGTTGTGGCCTAAAAGTGTCTTTTCACATCATCCCCTTCCCTCATGGTTACCACCATCGGGCTTTGATCAGTGTGGGGAACTGCTTTTGTATTGTAAATCGTATTTGCGTCCATGGAAACATTGGTCTGTAAAAGCTGTGGAATCTCCAGTTCTCACCTGGAGATTCTTGGGTCTGGACGAGGTCATTTGAACGTTGTTTCTTTTTCATCTGCATGCCTCCTTATTCAGTTTGTTATGGTTAGATGGGTCGACTGACTCTAGATAATTGGAGGAGGGCAGGATGCTGTTTCCGCTGGCTGCAGAGGAGAGGACACGCAGTAATGGGTTTAAACTTCAAGTACAACGATATAGGCTAGATATCAGGAAAAAAATGTTCACAGTCAGAGTAGTTCAGCAGTGGAATAGGATGCATAAGGAGGTGGTGAGCTCCCCCTCACTGGCAGTCTTCAAGCAAAGGTTGGATACACACTTTTCTTGGATGCTTTAGGATGCTTAGGGCTGATCCTGCATTGAGCAGGGGGTTGGACTAGATGGCCTGTATGGCCCCTTCCAACTCTATGATTCTATGATTCTATGATTCTATTGTCCTTCCTGGCCTCCTACATTATGACCTCCCTTTGGGTTCTGTTCTTGGGTTTCATGGAGAGCTCCCAGCAGCCTGGATTGTTTTTCCTTTGAAGCTTCCCACATTAATTGCATCCCACTAGGTGGGTTGGGCAAAGGGGCTATATACTGTGTAACTGCACTGAAATTTCAGTGCTGACAATGTTTATGTTTGTGTTCTCTTGCTTGCTCTACAATAACATCCGTCTTTTACATCCAGTCAAATACTGTGTTTTCTTGCCAATGAAAAAACCTGACATGATTAGAGTCAAGATGCATAAGTAACTGGGCAATTATAGTTCCAATCCCATTAAGGTGGTGGGTAAGATCTGTGAAGGGCAATAAATTAGTATACAATTGGAAGTGTTAACAGCCAGAATGAATTTTGCGTCCAGGGACATCTTCAAGACCAAAATTCCATTCTGGGTATAAGCAAGAACTGAGAGGCTTAGCATGTGTAGATGTACATTCCTTCAGATATGTTGCAAGGGGAGGGTGATATATAAATATAATAAATAAATAAATTGACACAAATTTCTTCAGACGTTGCATATAAGCAGTGGTCCAAGGGTGGTGGTGGTTTTAGTTGCCAGGGAAGGTTAAAGTCAAAACTGAAAAGTAACTGAACAAGAAATGCAACTAAGATTAGAATTATACATTTGGTAAGACTTGTGAATAGCAGCAGATTAGCAGGCAGACAATAAAAGGAACAGTAAATTAGCGTATGAAGATGCCTAGGTGATTCAAGGGCCAAACAGGAATAACAAGCTTAGGTTACTGTTTGTTCTGGGGGAAAAGAAGAAAACAAATGCATCAACATGCAAATGTGAGGGCTGAGTGCGGCTAGCAGATGTCGCGGGAGAAGACACCAATATCCCTGTTGAGTCCTGGGGGTTCCATTGTTCTGGGAGATGTAATAAGGCACCACTCAGTTCCCAAAGTTCCTTTGCCGTAAAACAACTAGTTTGAGGTCCCACATAGCATGTCCTGGATGGTTGAAGGGTTCTCTCTTTCTCCCTTGGTGGAGGGTTTAACCTTCTTGCCCCATGAAGAGAACGGAAGGGCATCGCTGGCTTTGAATGGCATCAACAGGGTCAGAAGTTGAGCAAGTGAATGAGGCTGCCACTGGACTCAAACAGGGCTCAATCATTCCCCCTTTAATAACAGTATCCACTAACTTGCCTGGAACAGACTGTGTTGTTTTGACTCCTTTGTGCCCTCAATGCCAATGTGTCCAAACCAGCACTCAGAGTGGGCAGCGACACAGAGAAAGAACATGGTTGTCACAGCAGCATCCAAGAGAGAAAGAACTGGACTTCCTAAAAGGTGCCCTTGTTTGAAACACCTTGTTTTGATGTCTGGCATTAAAGACACACAGAGGTTAGGCTAGGTAGTTTCTGGATCATCTCTGGCCCACTTTTAAAAAATTGGGGTGACATTTGCTATTTCCCAGCCATCAGGCACGAAGGCTGATTTTAGTGACAAGTTGCATCTACTTGTTAGCAGATCAAGCATTTCACGGCCGAGTTCTTTCGGAGCCCGCAGGTGCGTGCCATCTGGACCAGGCGACTTAGTAGGTCTCGTCTTCTAGGTAGTCGAGAACTCCATCTCCTGTCCTCCCGTCTTGACCCGGTTCTCCAGATGCCGTCCCCAGGAGCAGAAGCTCTGGCGTGGGTGTGTGCCCCACATTTCCCACAGTAAAAACAGATGCAAAGAAGCCATCCCGTCCTCCGCCTTCTCCCCCTCAGCCGTGGGGAGTCTTTCCATCCCTCGCGAGGCCACCTCAAGGCCCCTCCAGCGTCTTCACTGATTCCTCACTCCTGGCAGAGCTGGAGAAATTAGTGCCTCTCTTTACGTTCTTAGCAGTCTGCTCCTCAGATTCTCTTTTTGTTTTGTTTCCAGCTGACATCCCTTTCCTGTTTGCCTCATTTCAGAACATTTCCATTTAGCAAAGGAGCCCTTTACGGCTGCCTTGACTCGGACCATTAACCACCCCGTCATCCTTTTAGACTTGGGGGTCCCTTTCCTGACTCAAGGTATGGCCTCGATCTGGGACGCAATTAGGGCGGCTTTAAATAGATTCTAGGCATCCTGGCGGGATTTGGCCCTCTTGCTTCTCTCTTAACTTCCTCCTTCTGGGAAGCGGCATGTTTTGAAGCTAAAGGGGACTGGTTTGGGCCTGGAGGGCAATTTTCAGTTGCCACGAATCAGTACTGTGTAGGGGAGGGGCCGTGGCTCCATGGCAGAGCCTCTGCTTGGCAGGCAGAAGGTCCCAGGTTCAATCCCCGGCAGCAGCTCCAGTGAAAAAGGACCAGGCAGGAGGGGACGGGGAAGACCTCGGCCTGAGACCCTAGCTCCATGGCAGAGCCTCTGCTTGGCAGGCAGAAGGTCCCAGGTTCAATCCCCGGCAGCAGCTCCAGTGAAAAAGGACCAGGCAGGAGGGGACGGGGAAGACCTCGGCCTGAGACCCTAGCTCCATG
The DNA here is from genome assembly GCF_049243985.1 of Paroedura picta. Classification (NCBI taxonomy): domain Eukaryota; kingdom Metazoa; phylum Chordata; class Lepidosauria; order Squamata; family Gekkonidae; genus Paroedura; species Paroedura picta. The sequence continues at coordinate 185,296,614 of NC_135370.1, read as the reverse complement.
GCAGAGCCTCTGCTTGGCAGGCAGAAGGTCCCAGGTTCAATCCCCGGCAGCATCTCCAGTGAAAAAGGACCAGGCAGGAGGGGACGGGGAAGACCTCGGCCTGAGACCCTAGCTCCATGGCAGAGCCTCTGCTTGGCAGGCAGAAGGTCCCAGGTTCAATCCCCGGCAGCATCTCCAGTGAAAAAGGACCAGGCAGGAGGGGACGGGGAAGACCTCGGCCTGAGACCCTAGCTCCATGGCAGAGCCTCTGCTTGGCAGGCAGAAGGTCCCAGGTTCAATCCCCGGCAGCATCTCCAGTGAAAAAGGACCAGGCAGGAGGGGACGGGGAAGACCTCGGCCTGAGACCCTAGCTCCATGGCAGAGCCTCTGCTTGGCAGGCAGAAGGTCCCAGGTTCAATCCCCGGCAGCATCTCCAGAGAAAAAGGACCAGGCAGGAGAGGATAGGGAAGACCTTTCTCTACCAGAGACCCTGCAGAGCCCTGGGGAGGGGCCAGAGCTCAGGGGCAGAGCCTCTGCTGGGCAGGCAGGAGGTCCCAGGTCCAATCCCTGGCAGCATTTCCAGTGAAAAAGGACCAGGCAGGAGGGGACGGGGAAGACCTCGGCCTGAGACCCTGGCTCCATGGCAGAGCCTCTGCTTGGCAGGCAGAAGGTCCCAGGTTCAATCCCCGGCAGCATCTCCAGTAAAAAAGGACCAGGCAGGAGGGGACGGGGAAGACCTCGGCCTGAGACCCTGGCTCCATGGCAGAGCCTCTGCTTGGCAGGCAGAAGGTCCCAGGTTCAATCCCCGGCAGCATCTCCAGTGAAAAAGGACCAGGCAGGAGGGGACGGGGAAGACCTCGGCCTGAGACCCTGGCTCCATGGCAGAGCCTCTGCTTGGCAGGCAGAAGGTCCCAGGTTCAATCCCCAGCAGCATCTCCAGTGAAAAAGGACCAGGCAGGAGGGGACAGGGAAGACCTCGGCCTGAGACCCTGGCTCCATGGCAGAGCCTCTGCTTGGCAGACAGAAGGTCCCAGGTTCAATCCCCGGCAGCATCTCCAGTGAAAAAGGACCAGGCAGGAGGGGACGGGGAAGACCTCGGCCTGAGACCCTAGCTCCATGGCAGAGCCTCTGCTTGGCAGGCAGAAGGTCCCAGGTTCAATCCCCGGCAGCATCTCCAGTGAAAAAGGACCAGGCAGGAGGGGACGGGGAAGACCTCGGCCTGAGACCCTGGCTCCATGGCAGAGCCTCTGCTTGGCAGGCAGAAGGTCCCAGGTTCAATCCCCGGCAGCATCTCCAGTGAAAAAGGACCAGGCAGGAGGGGACGGGGAAGACCTCGGCCTGAGACCCTGGCTCCATGGCAGAGCCTCTGCTTGGCAGGCAGAAGGTCCCAGGTTCAATCCCCGGCAGCATCTCCAGTGAAAAAGGACCAGGCAGGAGGGGACGGGGAAGACCTCGGCCTGAGACCCTGGCTCCATGGCAGAGCCTCTGCTTGGCAGGCAGAAGGTCCCAGGTTCAATCCCCAGCAGCATCTCCAGTGAAAAAGGACCAGGCAGGAGGGGACGGGGAAGACCTCGGCCTGAGACCCTGGCTCCATGGCAGAGCCTCTGCTGGGCAGGCAGGAGGTCCCAGGTCCAATCCCCGGCAGCATCTCCAGTTCAAAGGACCAGGCAGGAGGGGACGGGGAAGACCTCGGCCTGAGACCCTGGCTCCATGGCAGAGCCTCTGCTTGGCAGGCAGAAGGTCCCAGGTTCAATCCCCGGCAGCATCTCCAGTTCAAAGGACCAGGCAGGAGGGGACGGGGAAGACCTCGGCCTGAGACCCTGGCTCCATGGCAGAGCCTCTGCTGGGCAGGCAGGAGGTCCCAGGTCCAATCCCCGGCAGCATCTCCAGTGAAAAAGGACCAGGCAGGAGGGGACGGGGAAGACCTCGGCCTGAGACCCTGGCTCCATGGCAGAGCCTCTGCTTGGCAGGCAGAAGGTCTCAGGTTCAATCCCCGGCAGCATCTCCAGTGAAAAAGGACCAGGCAGGAGGGGACGGGGAAGACCTCGGCCTGAGACCCTGGCTCCATGGCAGAGCCTCTGCTTGGCAGGCAGAAGGTCCCAGGTTCAATCCCCAGCAGCATCTCCAGTTCAAAGGACCAGGCAGGAGGGGACGGGGAAGACCTCGGCCTGAGACCCTGGCTCCATGGCAGAGCCTCTGCTGGGCAGGCAGGAGGTCCCAGGTCCATTCCCCGGCAGCATCTCCAGTTCAAAGGACCAGGCAGGAGGGGACGGGGAAGACCTCGGCCTGAGACCCTGGCTCCATGGCAGAGCCTCTGCTTGGCAGGCAGAAGGTCCCAGGTTCAATCCCCGGCAGCATCTCCAGTTCAAAGGACCAGGCAGGAGGGGACGGGGAAGACCTCGGCCTGAGACCCTGGCTCCATGGCAGAGCCTCTGCTGGGCAGGCAGGAGGTCCCAGGTCCAATCCCCGGCAGCATCTCCAGTGAAAAAGGACCAGGCAGGAGGGGACGGGGAAGACCTCGGCCTGAGACCCTGGCTCCATGGCAGAGCCTCTGCTTGGCAGGCAGAAGGTCCCAGGTTCAATCCCCGGCAGCATCTCCAGTGAAAAAGGACCAGGCAGGAGGGGACGGGGAAGACCTCGGCCTGAGACCCTGGCTCCATGGCAGAGCCTCTGCTTGGCAGGCAGAAGGTCCCAGGTTCAATCCCCGGCAGCATCTCCAGTTCAAAGGACCAGGCAGGAGGGGACGGGGAAGACCTCGGCCTGAGACCCTGGCTCCATGGCAGAGCCTCTGCTGGGCAGGCAGGAGGTTCCAGGTCCAATCCCCGGCAGCATCTCCAGTTCAAAGGACCAGGCAGGAGGGGACGGGGAAGACCTCGGCCTGAGACCCTGGCTCCATGGCAGAGCCTCTGCTTGGCAGGCAGAAGGTCCCAGGTTCAATCCCCGGCAGCATCTCCAGTGAAAAAGGACTAGGCAGGAGGGGACGGGGAAGACCTCGGCCTGAGACCCAGAGACCCACTGCCAGCCTGAGGGGACAGCATCGGCCTTGGTGGACTAAGGGTGCAATTCAGTCGGAGGTGGCTTCAGGTGTGTAGCCCCAGTTCCCCATTGGTGCACCTCCCTCTGCATCTCACTTCAGCACCAAGCCCAGAGCTGCCACCTCTCAGGGGCCGTGGAGCCAGCTGCCCCAAGGCACAGTCCCTCGTCCTTCTTTTCATGGCTCGGCAGGAGCACATGTCTCCTTATTCAGTGTAAGGCACTGAAGTCTCCCAGTGTTGCAGTGTGGCTCACCCCCCCCCCATCCCCACCCCCATCCCCGTTTCCCTCTCCATTTAGAGATCTGCCTCCTGATTTTGACCGGGGAGGAAAGGGCACCCCTGCCCCCTCCCCCCCCCCAGACACGTTTAAATAAAGCCTAGGATCTCCACTTATTTATTTTATTTTATTTATTATATTTATATACTGCCTTCCCCGGAGGCTCAAGGCGGTCTACATAAGAACATAAGAACAATACATGAAACAGCCTATAAACACGTGAATAACCGTACAATAATAATAACTAATAGTTGTAACAATATAAACAATATAAACAATATAAACAATATAAACAATATAAACAATGCAACCGTGCAACAGTGCAAACAGGTCCAGAGGATACGGTGGAGTTCTGGGGGGGGGGGCTAGGGAGGGGGGAGCAGGGGCCCTTCAGTCGCTGTTGGTTCTGTCTGGTCTCAGCCAAATGCCTGGCGGAACTGATTCTATGAGAGAGCGTCTTCCCCTAATGCTGATGGCTTATTTGCCCCTCTGGCAAAGCACCCTGCCCCCAACGCAGCCTTCCTGGCTCTCTCCAGGCACAACCCTCCCTCTGCACCCCCCCCCCCCAGTTTCTGGGACAGCCTCTCTCCCCAAATTTCCACTTGGCCCCAAGCAGGGACCCCACGTCTGCCCTTGGTTTCTGGCACTGGCCTGCAGGCAGTGAGGTCAGGCGTGCCTGGGCTATGTGGGACAGGGCATTTAAAGGGGTGATTCATTTGGGGCCAGTGGGTGAGACGGAGTTCCCGAGGGGAGCTGTGTTGCTCTGCAGTAGAACTGCTGGAGTCCAGTCCAGCTGCCCCCGAGAGATTCTCGTGATGTTCAGGGTTGGACCCTTGGGGAGTCCGGGCTGCCCTTCCCAACGTCCGAAGGGATCAGCCCAGGGCAGCTGGGTCTTCTTCACACGGAGGGGCCGAGTGAGTCTCTCCCTGGCAGGCACTCCTTATTTGGACAAGATTTCATTTATACTTATTTCAATTAACAAAAGCTGAAACTGGAATAAATACGCTTAGCCTTTGCGGCGGCTTCTGTTTCTGTTTGCTGCCATCGGCTAAGATGGCTGCCCTCCTCCCCGGTAGATGCACGTCTTCCCAGGGGCCTTTCCCTGCACCCCGTGTCTTGCCTGCCCTGCAGACCCACCTACCTCTGTACTGCCCCTTAGGATGCCTTCAGCATCCCTTCCCACGCCCTGCCTGACTTGAAACATGGAAGGATGCAGGAATCAAGGGGGAGGGGCTTCTGCCCCCCCCCCCAGGCGACAGTGGCATCACAGATCCGGAGCCCCCACGGAGGCCAGGGGGCCGGGTCCTGCCTGGCTGTGGTCTGGGGGCTTGACTGGCCCCCCCTTGGAGTAGGGAAGGAGCAAGAGGAAGGTGTCCAGCAAGAGGTTCATTGAGGAGGACACGGCTTCCACGGCTCCCGTTGGTCTCTAATGAGGAACGTTACATGCACACTCTTGTTCTGATCAGGTCTAGTGGGGAAGAAATGGATTTTTTGAAAGTGAAGGGCTCTCTGGGGGAGCTTAATCTATCTTTCTGGCAGCTCCCGTCAACTTTATTGTATCACTGCCTTTTAGCCGCTGAAAGATAACGAGCAGTGGACATCCCTCCGTCCACCGTTTTAATTACCTCTGTCTGCCTGCTTCTCTGGGCAGGAGAGGGCTCCCCATCTGAGTGACGGTTTTATTTATCGAGAAGTGAAACTCCCTCCCCTGAGGCAGTTCTGCGTGGCCAGCAGGGTGGTCAGCCGGGACGGCCAGGCCGGAGGATCAAATACGCCCAAACACATCTATAATGGCAGTCACTGGCAGTCTTCAAGCAAAGGTTGGATGCACACTTTTCTTGGATGCTTTAGGATGCTTAGGGCTGATCCTGCGTTGAGCAGGGGGTTGGACTAGATGGCCTGTAGGGCCCCTTCCAGCTCTATGATTCTGTGATTCTATAATAGTTTTGGCCTGTCATGGCTTCTCCGTGCACCTGAAAGGAGGCCGAGGTCTTATCCCCCCCTCTGCAGACGGCAGTGGCTCTGTCCTCCAGGCCAGTGGTCCCCAACCTTTTTTAGGCTGGGGACCGGTAGGGCATCGGGCCGCGCCCGCAGGGCCCGCGGCCGCGCGGGCCACGCCCACACTTCGGGCCGCGCCCGGCCGCACCCATGGGCCGCACCCGCGGATCGGGCCGCGCCCGCGAGCCGCGCCCGGCCGCGCCCGCGGGCCGCACCCGCGGATCGGGCCGCGCCCGCGAGCCGCACCCGGCCGCGCCCTCGGGCCGCACCCGTGGATTCCCTGATTCCCTCGCCCTCCCGCAGTAAGTAGCTTCCCGGGCCGCAAGTTTGCGGCCTGGGAAGTTTTTTACCGCGGGGGGGGCGGGGAGAGGGAGCCGCGGCCCGGCGCCATGGCCTTTGCGGCCCGGCGCCGGGCCGCGGCCCGCAGGTTGGGGACCACTGCTCCAGGCCATGCACCAAGCAAGCATCTCCTGGGACTCTGCCAGGGGCCCCTTCGCAGACCCCCCCAGCAGCAAGAGGATGGAGAGGGCCCAGCAAGGATTAAGAATTTCAGCAGGAACGACCAACTGGCCAGTTACGTTCAAGGGTATTTCAAAGGAAAAGTAAGATCTGAAGTTGAGCAAAGAGAAAAGGGCTGCAGAACGCGCTGTCTTGCCAACCCGTGAGCCACAAAAAATGGGTCTTCATGGCTTGACAGCAGGGGCGTGAACGGTGGGCTGGGGAGGAAATGTCTGTGCAGTCAAGAGGCCAGGGGAGGGGGGAGGGGGAGCAGGGGCTTGTCGAGAGGCCTGATGCCCCCAGAAGAGGGAGAAGGGAGGTCCTGAAGTCCAGGGCCCCAAGAGGGATGGGAATTGTGCTCTGAGGCAGGGGAGGAGGGTCATGAATATGAATCACTCCTAAGAATGATTAGTACGAATAGTCGAGGGACTGGCAGTGAACTAACATTCGGGGTGGGGTGGGGGGTTGTTTAGGAAAGTGCAATGCCTCATTACTTCTTTTTGACATTGAAGAATTGTGCAAGGAAAAACCAAAGCGACGGTTGGAACAGCCGCCCCCATCCCGGCCCATCCATAACGGGGCGTTTCGCTCTGGAGCCAAAGGAGCTGATTTCTCACGGGGCGGCCTGGTCAGCGTCCGTCCGGACCAGCCTCCTGGCTCCTGTGACAGCCGGCATCCAGAGGCATCCAGAGAGACCGCAAGCAGGGCAGCAACACCACTGCCTTTCCCACTGCGGATCTCTCGCCCGACTATTGACGGCCAGAGGTAAAGTGCCTCTGGACATGGAGGCTCCACTCGGCCATCAGGGACAGCAACCATTGGGACCTCTTCCACCTGAGGCGGGGGGGGGGGGTCTTGTGCTTTGGTGTTCAAAGGAGAGGGATTGCTTTGGTCTTCAAGGCGTTACTGGACTCAAAGTTTGTTCTGCCACGTCAGACCAGCACGGCTACCCACTTGACCCTGCTCTAATTGGGGGGCGGTCTAGCCATGCCAACCTCCAGGTGGTGGTGGGGGGAGATCGGCTGCAATTACTGCTGGCTGCCAGACCACAAGAGATCACTCCCCTTGGAGGAAATGGCCGCCTTGCAAGGTGGTCCCTGCTGAGCACCCCCCTTCCCAGCCTCCCCCACAAAATTCTCCAGGAGGTTCCTGACCCAGAGGCAGCAATCCGACATGCTCCCACCGTCCTTGGTAATCATACTATGATTTGGGGGGGGGGGGGAGGGACCAGATCAATTATGCTCTTGTGCCTTCTGGACTGGAGGGTGTGCATCCTCAAAGCCCCCCCCCCCATGACGCTGTGCCACTAGAGGGCAGGGGCATGGGACGGTTGAGGGGTTGGAATCCAGGCCTTGAGGAAAGGGGCAGAGAGAGTTCGGTCTGTGGGGCTTGGAGAAGAGGGGGGCCGGGGGGGGGAGAGCTCTGCTGAACTGCGCAAGAGGAGGCATGTTGAAGAGGGGGCAACTGCAGCTTTGGAGACAAGGACTAAGAGAAATGGGACCAAATATCCGGGAGCATCTCCTCATGGGGAGGGCTGTTCTCAGGTGGGATCTGCTGCCGCGGAGGGTGGTGGAGTCTCCTTCATTGGAAAGCTTGAGGAGGAGACCGGAAGTGCCCCTGCCAGGAGGGGGTGCTTTTGAAGTCTCCAAGAAGGGGGGGGGTTGGATTGGATGGCCCTCCGTGGTCTCTTCCAGCTCTGATTCTGATTCTGATTCTGATTCTGATTCTGATTCTGATTCCGGACCTCATCCAGAGAGCGGAAAGTCCAGCCGTCTTACAACAGAAGGGGATGTGGCCTTATCTCTCCTTTTTATTTTTCATCCACACACTGATCCTGTGGATTGGATCAGTCTTAAAAAGAACAGCTGGCCAAAACTCACCCAAGCCCTTCACGGAGGAGTAGAGACAAACACAGGTCTCCCAGTTCAAAAGCCAGCCCACATCATATGTGCCACAGAGGGACGGAGGGCCTGCAAGGAACTGCTCCAAAGGTTTCCACGCAACTGTGGCTCAGCTTGGGACTATTTAAGCCAGGGGTAGTCAAACTGCGTCCCTCCAGATGTCCATGGACTACAAATGGGGAGTCTCTAATTTGGGGACATGCCCCCCCACACACAGTGAATCCCATTGTCAGATTATATTTATTATATTTGGGAAGTGAGTGACCGCAGGGGAAGAGGCAACCAGCTTGCTCTCTGGTGGGGCTTTGCATGGCCTCGGTGCTTTTTGGCTCCCTCCCCCCTACCATGAATTCCCCGGTGTGATCATGGGTGAGCATGCAGGGAAGTGATTTCTCCTGGATGTGAAGCTGCAAGGCCAGACTCCTCTTTGCTTCGGGGATAATCCCAAAGGGGCAGCCAGGTTAATCCCTCGTAGGGATGAAAGTCACCGGAGCCTTATGGCACCTGGAGCTAATAGGATTTTGTCTTGACAAAAGTCCCCACAGCTGTGGAGTCCATCACTGAAGAGGGCCCCAGAGCCCGTGAAATGGAGGCTGCGATCAAATGTTTCTGCTCTCCAAAGAGCCACAAGATTCTTGCTCAGCCTCGGGGGATGCCGTTTTCACCGTGCGGCCCGGACAGCACAACACTCAGACCTGAATGTGTCTCTTAAACCGTTCACATCCCTGGGAGTTTCTAGTGGTTTTGGAGGGAGCATTAAGGACGTAAGACGAGCCCTGCTGGGTCAGACCGAAGGCCAGGCCAGTCCAGCCTTCTGTTCCCACTCTGGCCAAGCAGCTGCCCCGAAGAAGCCCAGGGAGGGGGGGAGACAAACCGGAGCATGTCCAGAGGAGGGCAACAGAGAGGGTGAGGGGTGTGGAGACCAAGACGTAGGAGGAAAGGTTGGGGGAGCTTGGTCTGTTTAGCCTCGAGAGGAGACGACTGAGAGGGGATCTGAGAACCATCTTCAAGTATTTGAAAGGGAGCCATATGGAGGATGGAGCAGAATTGTTCTCTCTTGCCCCGGAGGGACGGACCAGAACCAATGGAATGAAATTAATGCAAAAGAAATTCCGGACAGTTAGAGCGGTTCCTCAGTGGAACAGGCTTCCTTGGGAGGTGGTGGGCTCTCCGTCTTTGGAGATTTTTAAGCAGAGGCTGGAGAGCCGTCTGACGGAGAGGCTGATTCTGTGAAGGTTCAAGGGGGTGGCAGGTGACAGTGGATGAGCGAGAGGGTGGTGAGTGTCCTGCCTAGTGCAGAGGGTTGGACTAGATGACCCAGGAGGACCCTTCCCACTCTGTGATTCTATGATTCTAAATTCCGTCTCAACCTCCAGAAGAAGTTCCTGGCAGTCAGAGCGGTTTCTCAGTGGAACAGGCTTCCTCGGGAGGTGGTGGGTTCTCCATCTTTGGAGATTTTTAGAGGCTGGAGAGCCCTCTGACGGAGAGGCTGATTCTGTGAAGGTTCAAGGGGGTGGCAGGTGACAGTGGATGAGCGAGAGGGTGGTGAGTGTCCTGCCTAGTGCAGGGGGTTGGACTAGATGACCCAGGAGGCCCCTTCCCACTCTATGATTCTAGGATTCTAGGGCAAAGGAAAGGGTTAACAGACAGAAGTAAATGATCTCCTCACAAGCTTCAGGGGGAAGCAAGATGGAAGGAGACTTGGCATTTCTAGGCCAGGTTGCCATAGAAACAGGGCCTGATCTTGCTTTGCAGCAAGCGTAGAAGGCCGTACCCAGTGCTTTGCTTGCCAGTGCGGAATTCACGGGAGCACCGAACTCCTGAACGGGGGCCTTCCGTGGGGAGGGGTCTCCTCTAGCCCAGCATGTTAGCCCATGCCCAAGCCTTCAGGAGAGGGGAGCTCCTTCCCTGGGGGAAACCCCGTGCTTCGCAGCTTGTGGGCATCACAGCTTTGCCTGAAGACATGGAGTGTCAGGCAGACTCCTGAGCACAACTGACCCCCCCACCCACCCCCCCACCCTCCGCGAGGTTCGGGTGGCATGGCTGGTGCACCACAAATGGCTGTCTCTCTTCCCCGCAGGCCACAGTCCATTCAAGGTCTCAGGCGACTCTGGGGGAGAGCAAAAGAGCTGGTGTGTTTTCTCCACCTCTGGCTTTTATCCACTGAGCGGCACAACCACACTCCCCTGACTCACAGAATCTCCAAGAATCCTCCCTGCTGCTTCTCCCGCTTTGAGGAGGCCCTCCCACTCCTTGCTCTCCGCTGGGGACATCCCTGACACTAGACCCTCTGCTTCCTTAGCCTCTTACTCCAGGGCAAACCGGAGGTGACTGTCTGTCATCCGACCTGACCCTTGCCTCTGTCAAAGGATGCCATCCTCCAGTTGGGACCTGGGGATCCACTCCTTTCCAAACGCTAGTGATCCATTCCCCTGGAGAAAATTCAGTCCATAGCATTGTATCCCAATGAGGTCCCTTGCCTCCCCAGGCCCCCCCCCCAACAGAAAATCTTTAGGAGTTGCCCCACCTGGAATGGAGGACCCCCCCCCCAGCCCAACCCCAATCCGTTCTCCACCTCAGCCCCTGAGCCTCCTCCCAGCCCTCATTTCCCCAGCCGTCTAAGACCACCCCAATAAGTTGCACCCTCCCAGGGGTGAAGGGGACGAGTGGCATTTTCCCGGTCTGGTTCACTGAGCCAGGAACTGAGTTACAGAATGATATGCCTGTTGGTTGTGAATCCATGGAAGTGCATGGCAGCAGTTCAGTTTGCAGAGATCAGTTCACAAACCACGAACCAGACCAAATCCATGACGTACATTTGTGAACTGGCTCGTGCCCCCCACTGCATGTGCCCTGCTGCCTTCCCCACAATTTCAGCCCCCCACTCCCTGCGCCATAGCTGCTGAGGTCACCAAAACAATGGCAGAACTCTGACAAGGGCCAGAGAGCCCGTCAGCACTGGAGAGGCTGGCTGTTCTCTTTTCAAAGACAGCCGAGCGCAGGAGGGCAAGGAAGTTTCACCTTGGGCCCTGAACTCTTTTGAGTGACCAGGTCTCCCTCCCCACACAACAATCTCTGCCCTGTGTTTTTATCCCTCCCCCCTTTATGGTATTTGCTCCACCATCCTGACCCACCCAAAGCTTCTCTGGGCCCATAACTAACTCCATCCGTGTAGTTCAGCAATACTGTGACGGGAAAGGGGCAGCTCTCTCCTCCTCGCTGCCACAGATTGTGGGCTTTGGTCCCCATGTTTCACACTGACTGTGAAGAGCAAGAGAGGGAGAGGAACAAAAAGGATGACTTCTCCTTGTGCCTCCAGAACTTGCCTTATCCCTCCCCTCCCCATGCTCATGCCAAGGCCAAGCCCTTGCCTACAGTCTTCCCGCTTCCCACCTGCCTCTTAGGTAGCATGCTCCTTCTCCTGACAGGCCCATGAACGGTGGTTGGGGAGTCCACCTGAGCAATGGCCGAGGGACACCATGGGGCATCCTTCCAAGGCAGCCATCAAGAGCTTGAATCAGGAACCCACAGGGTCAAGGTTCCAGCTGTTTGCCTGCAGCCCCTGCTCCATGGCAGAACATCTGCTTGGCACGTAGGTTCCCCCGATTCACTCCCCAGCAGTATCTCCAGTAAAAGGACCAGGCAGGAGTAGACAAGAGGCAACCTGATTCGATCTGAGGCGGCTCGTGTCTTCCAGTCGGAAATCCCCGTTACAACAGGAGCCCGGGCCTGTCTCTGTGTATTAAGATGCCTCTGAGAAGATGCGGGTGGACAGAGTGCAGGAAAGCCCAAGGGTGCCAACCGTCAGGCCCGGTGTGTGCGGAGGGACTCCATGCACATGGCTCCCAGGGCATCACTCTCTGCCAGAGACGTTTTAAATCAGCAGGAGACCCAGCAGAGAGACACGGAGCCCTCCTTGGCAGAAGCTGCGGCCTCCAAACGTGGCCTCTGCTCTCAGCGCTTCCAATGGCGTTGAGCAAAGGCAGGGGGAGGACACATCTTGCCGTGGTGGACATTGATACATTTGTATGCCCCCTTCTCCCATGGAACTGAAGGCTGCTTGTATCGCATTGATGGGAGGAGTTGCCCCCAAACACTGCCTGGACCCAAAGGGGCTTAACTTCAGCAACTACAGCAAGCCAGCGTGTGTGGTGGTCAGGATAGGACCAAATCTTGCTCTGCCATGGAAGCTTGCTGGCCGCCCTTGCTCAGCCTTGTCTACCCCGCAGGGTTGTTGTGAAGAGGCTGGAAGAATGCATGCTGGGTTTAAAGAAATCTACAAATGTGTTGGATCATGTGAATGCAGAAAGAAAGCCGCAAAGCCAAAAAAACTTGAAAGCACAAGAAGAAAAAAAACCTAACTGAAAAAACAGTTAGGAGCTTAACGGTTGGGTGTCTGTTTAATTTGAATAATAAAATGATGCAAACATTTATTGTGCACAACTGATAACATTAAAAACATACACAAAACCCATAGGCTACTCATAGAAAAAACATAATATCATGTACTATACAACAGTAAACGTCATACCTAATTTGCCCCAACAAATGTTTATTATAGTTTTAGTATTCATATTGTACAGACACTGAACCTTTAGGATCCTGGCCATTTTTCAGTTAGGTTTTTTGTTTGTGCCCATTCAGGCCATATGCTTGGAAACTGCATTGAACCTCCATGCTCATAGGCAGTCTACCACTGCTTTAGGATGCTTAGGGCTGATCCTGCATTGGGCAGGGGGTTGGACTAGATGGCCTGTATGGCCCCTTCCAACTCTATGATTCTAGGATTCTATGATTCTATGATTCACTGGATGCCGAGTGCTGAGTTGTGATCTTGCTGAGGTCCTTCTCCCATGAGCTGCTGAGGGGAGCAAGAGGCTGCCATGGTGCTCAGCCCCCAGGGAGGGCAGGAATGATCTCAGGAGCCTCAGGGCTCTGCCACTGATGCTGAAGGCCTCAGCCCCCCCATCTTTCACCCCCCCTTCCCCGCAACCCTCCCATCATGGTCAAGCTGGGCTGGGGGGGAATGCGGGCAGGGGAGCGAATCCTTGAACTCAGAGTGCCAATTATGGAGCCAGGTTTGCCTTCCAGGAGTCTTCCGTTCCCCACCCCAAGGACTGGCAATTGCTTGTGTCATGTTTGATCCTTCAGTCCGGAAGACAAGCAGTGGATCCCCAGGACAGGAGCTGCAGAGGTCAGGCCGGGGGGGGGGGGAGGGGGCTCTCCCGTCTGAGGACCCCCAAGACGCCCCGCTCGGCCCACTGGGCCCAGCCTCCTGTCCGGCTTCCTCGTTAATTAGCCGTCAGTTATGCTAAGCCGCCATCGACACGAGGCAAATTGGTTCCGAAATTAAGACTCCAGCGGGAGAGAATCCTCCGCCTGACCTTACCGTTCTCATTATTGATTTTCCAGTCATTTCTGGAAGTTCAGAGCTGAGAAAGGAGGCGGCTTCTGTCCCGGCTGCAATCAAGAGCAGTCAATCATCGGACTCCGGCTCCCCCCCCCCCCTGCCGCAGAGCCCCCCGTCTTTGGAGGAGAGCCGCTCGGAGCCCCTCCCCCCCCCGCCGCCTCGTGCTTCTGCCGGGAGGAAGGGTCACCCCCAGACACCGGGCTTCTTGCCTCGTGGTTGCCAAGTTACACCGAGGCCGGCTGATTTACGGGTTTTTACCAAGGGTCAGAGTAGCATGAGATGATTGGAGCAGCTGAAATATGACATCCAAAAGAGACCCCACGGAATGAGGAACGGAACGGGCCTTGCTGCCCAATTCCTTTTGATTAAAATACAAATTCTATTATCATTTTTATAAACTGCCTTGCAAGCATTATCGCTTTTCCCCCAAAGGTTTCTTAACCTTGTGCCCTGAAGCCTGTTCCACTGAGAAAACAGTCTAAATGTCAGGGATTTCTTTGGGAGGTTTAGATGTATATAAGCCGAGGCACCGAATATTACCACAAAATCTGGGCAAACTTATTGACTTGCACATAAGCCGAGGGTGGGAAATGCTCCCTCATCACAGGCTCCCCCATCCAGCTTTGCCCTTCCTTTTGCCATTGAAGACAAAAGGGGAAAAAAAGACCAGAGTCCTTCAGTCAAACCGTTGATGTCTTACAAGCTGCCAGAGCAAGCTCAGCTTGTGGTTCACATTTGCAAAAGGTAATGCAGCGATTGGCTGGCTGGAGCAGTATATACCCGTGTATAAGCTAAGGAGGGCTTTTTCAGGGTGAAAAAGGTGCTGAAAAACTAGGCTTACTCATGAGTATATAGGGTAATTTCAACCCATTGGTTCTGGTCTGGCCCTCTGGGGCAACAGAAAATAACTCTGCTCCATCCTCCATATGGCACCCAAGAAATCTGCAAGAAAGAAAGGGGGGTGGTCAGAACCTTCTCCTTCTGGCCAGGGTCTCTGGCCCTCATCACTGGCTTTTCTGTACACAGGAGGAAGAAGAGGAGGAGGAAGAGGAGGAGGCACCATCTGGGCATGGAACTGGAGGTCACTGTGGGTGGGAAGGTAGCAATGAATTTCCTGCATTCTGCAGCTGGTTGGACTAAGTGCAGGGGTCTTCCATTTCTGTGAAGAAGTAGGAAACTTTAGGCCTATGGCTGAAGCCTAGAGAAGCCTTCTAGGCATCTAGCCTTCTAGGCATCTCTCGTCTGCGCCTGTTTATTCTCTCCCCTCCCTGAGTCTTGGATTTTTAATGTGGAAACACATCTACTGGCACACCCCTGCAACAGAATTGACTATGGACATGATGTCTATTGTCCCACTGCAAGGAGCACCCCACTAGATGTGAAGACCGGCAGTGGCGGTGCAAGTGGGGCTCTTCAAGCCATCCATGGAAGATGGCCAGTGGAGGAGGAGGAGGAGGAGGAGGAGGAGGCTGGCCAGACCCGGTGCTGAGCCCTGCTCACTGCACCACTGCCAAGACAAAGAAACTACCACCTCCACTGCCCGTCTTCCGCGCCTGGCCCCACGCTCCTTCCACAATCAGGTTGTTGCATATTACCTGTTTCCACATGGTCTGTGACAATCTGATTCTCAGAATTTTTTTTATTGTCTGAAAGGGAGTCAAACAGCCTTGAGGAGTGTTCCGCAAGCAGATGTCACATCCCGAGTTGCTTTCACTTTAGTGGATGAAAGGTTTTTTTCCAGGGGAACATCTTTTGGTGCAAAAAAAAAAACCCCAAACTGAGCAAAGGGAGCGGGTTGGGCTACAGCCTATCCTGACGCTACAATTGTAGCCTGTCTTAAGCAAGGATTGCCTGTTGTGACCGTTTGCCCATTCCTGCTCTCCCAGATGAGATTAAAACTTCCTTATGGACTATTTGTTAAAGACTGCTGGAGGCCATTTTCTATGTCTCCCTGGAAGTCCATTGGAGGGTCGTAAGAAGAGGATCAAAATACTGCACCAACCCACCCAGTGCACAAACCCACCCCATCAATCTGCTGAAGATTCTGCCTAGGACCTCCTTTCCCATTCCTTGGACTAGGAGACAGAGACAGGGGACTGGCTGCTTACTCTTTTACTCCTTCCTACCCTCCAGCCAACCTGTTTGGTTTTCCTCCATCTCTACACTCCACAGACAGCTTCTTCCCTGGCCAGGGATTCTGGTTTTCTTTGGTGGGGGCCAGCACCTGGGCATGGAATTGGGGTACTTTGTGTGGGCAGGTAGTTGTGCCTTTCAACTCTCTGATTCTATTATATGATTCAAAGAAGAAGAAGAAAAATAGTTGTTTTTTATTCTCCGCTTTTTACTGCCCAAAGGAGTCTCGAAGCGGCTTCCAGTCGCCTTCCCTTCCTCTCCCCACAACAGACACCCTGTGAGCTAGTTCGGGCTGAGAGAGCTTTGACACGACTGCTCTGTTAGATCAGCACTATCAGGACTGTGACTAGTCCAAGTGCACCCAGCTGGCTGCATGTGGAGAAGCATGGAATCAAACAGGTCTAGCCAGATTAAAAGCTGTTGCTCTTAACCACGATACCACACTGAGTACCAGAGGTCAGTGGTGGGCTGGCCTGAGACACATGATGGCCGCCATCCTTGGGCCAGTCTGAGTGGCATGGGAAATAACAGTCTGCTGGTTGCTGCAGGGTCAGTCTCCATCGGAGTCCATGGGCGGGGGGGGGGGGGGGAAGTACCTTTTCCAGAGCTGTTCCAGCCTCCCAGTCCACTCCTCCCCTCCCCTCCCCCATATCTTTGCTTTATAAAAACCAAGTGTTGGAAGGCAGTACAATACAATTGCAGTTGCCTAGCAACATCCAACAGCCACTGAGACCTCCTTGGGCATTCTCGTCCTAAAGCTACAGGTTTATTTCTTTTATCTGAGGGAGTTTTGATCGTCTGTTCCTCTTTAAAAAAAGATTTCAACGTTTGTTTTTTTTTGTTTTGCAACTCTGAGACTTCCTTCCAGTTTGAAGAGAAATCACCCCCTGGCCTGTTCCTAGCTCTATCATAGAATCGTAATGTTGGAAGAAGCCATGCAGGCCATCTGTCCCACCCCCTGCTCAATGCAGGATCAGCCTCAAGCATCCAGGATTAGTATCTGCCCAGCTGCTGTTCACCACGTCCTTCGGCAGTCAATTCCACTGCTGAACTACTCTGATTGCGGAAAATTCTTTTCCTGATATCTAGCCAGTACTATTCTACATGTAGTTTAAAGCCATTACTGTGTGTCCTTTCCTCTGCTGCCATCAGGAATCACTCCCTGCCCTCCATCAAGTGACAACCTTTCAGATACTTTCAGAGAGCCCTCCTGTCCCCCCTCAATCTCCTCTTCTCCAGGCTGAAATTTCCCAGGTCCCTCAGCCTTTCCTCACAGGGTTTAGTCCCCAGGCCCCCGATCCTCCTTGTCGCTCTCCTCTGCCCCCTCTCCATTTTGTCCCCGTCCTTTTTGAAGTGAGCCCCCCAGAACTGCAACCAGGACTCCAGCTGGCCAAAGCGGTATCCAGTGGGACTCTGACGTCTTGCTGGTTTGATGTGATGCCTCTGTTGATGCAGCCCAAGATTGCACTGATCCTGTCCTCTGTGCCACATAAGGTTGCCAACATCTCTTTGTGAATTTCCTGGGGATCTGGGGCAGAGATTGGTGGGGAGCTCAGCAGGGAACTGAAGTTGTGCAGTAAAACCTTTAAAGGTATCACACCCTCCAGGGGGAGGGAACAGGTCTAATGGCCTGGAGGTAAGCAACTCTAATGGCCTACTTCACACAGAGAGAGACAGAGACAGAGACAGAGAGACAGAGACAGAGACAGAGAGAGACAGAGACAGAGATATCTTTATCCGTGTCCGCAGACAGCTGAACAAACCGAGCAGTGTAAAGCATGCGGGAACAGTGCCTGTTTTCTGTATTTCCCATCTCCGCCTCCCCTCCTAAATCTATGGAAATCCACGCAGGCTCTGGAGAGCCTCTTGCTTCTGCTTGTCAGTCAAATGGCCCCCAGCTGTGTCTGCCGGAGTCCTCTCTCCGTGCTCTAAATGCACGTCCCATTCGGAAAACCTCCAGCTCGCTAGAACAAGACTCTGCGAATGCAGTTCACCCACACTAAATACAGGAAATAAATAAGTTCAATGAGGCACAGGATGAGATCCGGATCGCTGCTCACACCTGTAGACGTGCGTCAGAGATGGAACATGCTTCACATGCGGGTCCTAACAGGTATCCTCTTCCCTGGCCAAGGGAGAAATGCCTTCTTCAGACAGGTCTGCCTGAGAATTGCCGGGTCAGATCCTGAGAAGAAGAAGAAGAGTTGGTTCTTAGATGCCGCTTTTCTCTACCTGAAAGAGTCTCAAAGCGGCTTCCAGTCGCCTTCCCTTTCCTCTCCCCACAACAGACACCCTGTGAGGTGGGTGAGGCTGAGAGGGTCCTGATATTTCTGCTCGGTCAGTACAGTTTTATCAGTGCCGTGGCGAGCCCAAGGTCACCCAGCTGGCTGCATGTGGAGGAGTGCAGAATAGAACCTGGCATGCCAGATTAGAAGTCCGCACTCCTCACCACTGCACCAAACTGGCTCTCGGTTTTGGATGCAAAGTCGATCATGTGGAAACTGAATCACAGCTTGAGATTTGGAGGTCCCCCCCTTGTTTTTCTGGCAGGAATCCGAGTGCAAGATTAACACTTCTCCACTCTGAATATCTTCAAGGGACCTTTCTTGTAATGTATTTGCCCATTTTGTAGGGTGAGGATTATAACCAATCATCTCTGACAGGGAGGATTAATCCCTTAGCATTTGCAGAGATATTACCTCGACCGGTCAAGGACTCTGGCACGCCCGTTGGAAGAGGCAGCCTTTCATTTCACAGTGGCTGGCAACATGGCCGCTCTCTCCCGACACGGCAGGGGCCGCAAGGCTGCCTCGTGGAATGGAAAGGCCACAGACCTCCTCTGCTTGGATGGCCAGCCCCTTCCTTCTGGGTGCTCAACGCAGGGTGTCAGGGGACTATCAAGAGCGCCAGTTTGGGGTTGAGGTTAACAGCAGCGGTTTCTAATCCGGCAAGCCAGGATTGATTCTCCGCTCCTCCTCCTCCACATGCAGCCAGCTGGGTGACCTTGGCCCAGTCACAGTTCTGTTAGAGCTGTTCTCACAGAGCAGCCCTGTCAGAGCTCTCTCAGCCCCACCTCCCTCACAGGGGGCCTGTTGTGGGGACAGTAAGCCGCTTGGAAACTCCTTTGGACAGTGAAGTATAAAAACGAACTCTTCTTAATATTGGGGCTCTCTGAGCCTCCACTCCCTCACAGGGTGTCTGTTGGGGGGAGAGGAATGGGAAGGCGACTTTGAGCCTCCTTCGGGTAGAGAAAAGCAGCATCTAAGAACCAGCTCTTCTCCTTCTCCTTCTCCTTCTCCTTCTCCTTCTCCTTCTCCTTCTCCTTCTCCTTCTCCTTCTCCTTCTCCTTCTCCTTCCCCTTCTTCTTCTTCTTCTTCAGTGATATCAGGGCTCTCTCAGCCTCCCCTCCCTCACAGGGTGTCTGTTGGGGGGAGAGGAAAGGGAAGGCGATTGGAAGCCGCTTTGAGACTCCTTCGGGTAGGGAAAAGCGGCATCTAAGAACCAGCTCTTCTTCTTCTTCTTCTTCTTCTTCTTCTTCTTCTTCTTCTTCTTCTTCTTCTTCTTCAGTGATATCAGGGCTCTCTCAGCTTCACCCACCCCACAGGGTGTCTGTTGTGGGGAGAGGAAGGGAAGGCGATTGGAAGTCACTTTGAGACTCCTTCGAGTAGAGAAAAGCGGCATCTAAGAACCTACTCTTCTTCTTCTTCTTCTTCTTCTTCTTCTTCTTCTTCTTCTTCTTCTTCTTCTTCTTCTTCTTCTTCTTCTTCTTCTTCTTCAGTAATATCAGGGCTCTCTCAGCCTCCCCTCCCTCACAGGGTGTCTGTTGTGGGGAGAGGAAGGGAAGGCATTCAGAAGCCACTTTGAAACTCCTCCGGGTAGGGAAAAGCGGAGTGTAAAAATCAACTTTTCTTCTTCTTATCTTCTCTTTTAGGATTGTAGTATTTAATAGTCTCCAAGCTTCCTGAAGGGATTCGACCCTCCGTAATTTTCCTTTCAGTTTCTTCTCCACAGGCCCCCCTCATGAGAAAGGAGATGCTCCTTCTAAGGAGAAATTGTTTGTGTTGGTCTTTTTGGGCATTTACATAAATGTTAGACAATAGCATTTTGGTCAGTGTTCCCAACCAGTACTGTGACATTCACATCTCCCGTGACATTCACGATGGACAACTGCTCACTGTCAGTCCCCAATTTAAGCCTGGTTTCCCTTGACACAGATGGCCCTGGGGACAGGAGAAAGGGAGTGGGGTCATCCCCACCGCTGCCTCCCACTGAATCTCCTGAATCTGAACCCGACTGGAGCCACCGCTATGCAGGAGGGCAGGATATACACCTAAATTATTATTATTATTATTATTATTATTATTATTATTATTATTATTATTATTATTATTATTATTATTATTATTATTATTCAGGTTCCAGTGATTCGGACCTTTGCATGGGGCAATTGAGGTTGCATTTACGGGATGCCAAGAAAGAAAAGAAAAAAAAACAGCACTGGTTTAGGGGTTTGTTTTGTTTTGTTTTTGTTTTTTGTCTGTAAACTGAACCAAATTGCATATCCCTAATTCTGATTTAAGACATCTGGAAACAGATTAGACTAAGAAAGAAAACTGCCTCACAGGGCTGATCTGAAACCTTTCAGAGAAATGTGCACTAGAGATCAGGCAGATGGAACAAGGTAAAGAACATTTTTTGGGGAGGGGGGTTGGTTTCCAGTTGTTTTAAAGATGTGTGCTTTGGGAGGGTTGATAGGAATGGTTCAGAAATGTGGTTTTATCAAGACTGTGCAGAAAGGTCAGATGTAAACTTTGAATGGAGAGAGAGAGAAGGAGAGAGAGAGAGAGAGAGAGAGAGAGCCCTTGGGGTCTCCCATCCCAAACTACTCCCAGCAGGCTGGTCTAAACTGAGGGATGATGGATATTTGCAGGGGAGATCTTTCCTGACCTCAGTTTTCATTCCAAGTTGAGCACAGCAGTCAGCTCAGGAGGAAAAAGCTCTCAAATGCCTTTACCAGCCAGCTATTAAAGCATAAAACGGTCGCAAAAGGACATTTGACCGGGCTGGATGAGTTAGAGGCCTGCAGCTAAAAGGACAGTCTCGTGGCACCTGAGAAACAACCAGGCACTCTGACCTTGGCTGCTTTTCCATTTGAGGACCAAATATAGGCCACAGTCGCTTATGACAGAGTGTGCATGGATGTGTGCGGGGAGTTTTACAAGACGAACTGAAAGGACGGTGCTTTTAAAATGCACCGATGCCCTTCATGGGTCAATCAGTAGATGCTGGCAGTGGGAAGCCTGGCCCAGCCCTTGAAGGCTGGCGCTCAGTTTGACTGACATATCACACCCAGGTGACTTAACTAAACCGCATTGATATTCAAGCCAGAGAAAGTTAGTCAAAGCTGTCCTCAGACTCCAGTTTGTTAAAGTCTGCAAGGCTGCTCACAAATACACGTCAAAGCAGCGTGCCAGTGTGGATCCTCTGGAGCAGGGGTAGTCAACCTGTGGTCCTCCAGATGTTCATGGACTACAATTACCATGAGCCCCTGCCAGCATTTGTTGGCAGGGGCTCATGGGAAATGTAGTCCATGAACATCTGGAGGACCACAGGTTGATTACCCCTGCTCTGGATCAAAAGCCTTATGGGATTCTGGCTCACCTCTCCGGAAGACGCGCCGAACCTTCCTTTGTCCAACCCCTTTGCAAGCAGAAGGCGTCAAATGCTGCATGTCAGCCCACAAAGAGGCCTCTCCCCTTGTCAGCAGAATTTGAGCCCCACCTTTCCACTCATCTCACGGTTCATTAGGCTGCTTGTCGAGCTGATTCAGTTTTTGCAGGATTGCGGGGAAAGCTGCTAATGACAAAAGGTGCCTGTTCAGCCTCTTTGGCTGGTGTGTCTTTCCCGAAGAGCAAAAACTGAGTCCGGTCAGGCACCTCTGAGGCCAACAAGGGTTGATTCAAGGGGTGAGCTTTCCGGTGCAGGCACAATTCCTCACACAAAGGGAGACAAGGATCATAAGAGTACAGATGGAACGCAAAAGTAAATTAGTGGCAAATTAGTAACCTGTGTCATAATATCCAAATTATACAGTATGGAAATACTTTGCTGAAAAAGCTAATTTGTGTTCAGTCGTAGTTCAGAAAAATATTGGAGAAATAAAAATGTTAAGGTTAGTAATCTTGAATCTGCTCTGCTCGGGCAAACCCTGACCGAAATGCTATCCGGAAATGTGGGACATACCTCTCTCCCAGACAAAGGGCACAGGGGGGCATATATATATATATATATATATATTGCAAGATGGCATTTCCTATGCATTCGTAAGAGATAGCGAGACAAAATTCCCACCCACCCCTCCAGCTCCCAGGGACCCTTGCTTTCTATTTTTCACCCCTACAGTTTTGATCTGAAAATTCCTTCTTTTAATTTTGTTTTTGTGTTATGCCATGCTACTGTCAGACGCAGAGAGAACTCACAACTAGCTTCTTAATTAATAGAAAGCTTTATTGAAAAGTACTACACGCATCAAGACTGGCAAAGTCAAATCTGACCTGAGTACAGATTTGCTTCTTCTTATCAATACAATTCTCCCGCTCAAAACTTGAAAGTTCCCAAGGGAGGGGGGAAGGAGAGAAGAGACACAGGCAATTAAAACAGTGATACATTCACATGGCCTTGACTGGGTGATAGCGAAACCGGTCCCAGCCGAGAGGCCTCAACAAGTGATAAGAGTTACAACAACATATTTCACTTTTAATTGTAAGCAAGAGTATAGGACCTGTGGCAACCAGGCACCAAGCAATATAACTGTCATGGAAGAACTCAGGCTAATTTATGACAGAGATTCTACAATCCTGACAGCTACCCCATTACTATTACTATTGCTATTGCTATTGCTATTGCTATTGCTATTATTATTACTATTACTATTGGAAATCTGCATAGTGATAAAAATATGTCAAGTTATACATTTATTATGCTGGGGTTCAATATACATTGAAAAAATTAATGCCAAGGTGTGGATACAGGGATAGATGCATAGAATCATAGAATCATAGAATCATAGAGTGGGAGCTCACCACCTCCTTAGGCAGCCCCTTCCACTGCTGAAATACTCTGACTGTGAAAAGGTTTTTCCTGATATCATCATCAACATCATCATCATGTTTTTCAAATTATTTCCTGCCACTTCCGATGCCAGCTCGTGGCAGGTTACTAAGTCCAATCAAACCCCATTAAACCCCCCATTAAAAGACATAAAATGCACAAACATGGTGGAAAGCCCGACCACCACCCATCCCCCCTACCGGAGGGGCGGGGAAGGAGGTCCAAAGCTCGATCTACTGTTCACACCCGGGGGGGGGGGGGTCATCGATCTCCCTCGCCAGCCTCAACCCCCAACATGGCAGAAGAGGTGGTGGGTTCTCCATCTTTGGAGATTTTTAAGCATCTGACGGAGAGGCTGATTCTGTGAAGGCTCAAGGGGGTGGCAGGTGACAGTGGGTGAGCGAGAGGGTTGTGGGTGTCCTGCATAGTGCAGGGGGTTGGACTAGATGACCCAGGAGGTCCCTTCCAACTCTAGGATTCTATGTAAGTGGCAACTGGCATTTCCCTGGGCATGCAAGGAGGGGCCACAAGAGCCAATCTCAGATGCAATCCCTTCTGCCCACCCCTCACCATCCGCTCAATCTGCCCCTCTCTTTAATTGCTTTTTAGGAAGCGGCTTTTAAGAATTTAATTTAAATCTTTTACATGACTTATTTTAATTATGTACACTACATTACGGTATACATCACTGTATATAATATATACTACTGTGTATTTTACTGTCCATTTTATTATTGCCACCCATACTTTGCCTACAGGGATCAGCGGGCTACAAAAATAAATATTATTATTCCTTATTCTTATGTGATGGAGTCAGCCCATTCCAACCTCTCAGGAAAAGGAATAGAAATGCCCTCACAAGAGCTGAAAACAGCACCCATTTTAAGCACCCATGCATAGTGGCCAACCCCGGGTGCCTCCGTCAGGGAGGTCAGAAAGACGCACAGTGGCCGGGGGTCCCCAAAACGTGGCCCTCTGCACGTCTTTGCCCCCTGGTTGGGTGGGGCTTAGAGGGTGTCCGGAAGAGACAATTTCGTTTAATTTATTTATTTGAGATTGTTAGGCTGCCGTCTCCAATAATGTCCTCGGGGCATCTAAGAACATTAAGGATGATGCCTTTGGTCTCAACAAAATGCCATCCAGATTTTGCACACTGCACATGGGATTCCTGACAGCTGAGACCTAACGCCAGCCGCTTGGCTTCCTTCTTCCTTCATCTCTCCATGGAATTAGCAGCTTTAGGCATTACCTTGTACTAAAGGGGGTGGGAGAAATCATAGGTATTTACACCCCACGGGGCTCCAGAGATGGGCTGGAAGATTAATCTGTCTGTTGGAGAAGGGAATGAGAAGCAGCCCCCACTGTGGTGAGAGAGAGACCCCTTTCTGCTCTGCGGTTAACCCCGGAGTGAAGGGGAGAGACCAGAAATGGGATGGGGGAGCAGAAGCAGAGTTCAGGCACATGACAGCAGATACGACAGATGACTGTCAAGATTAAGAACTCTGGGAAATCTGAAAGTAGGAGATCCGTCTGGCTAAAGTCTGGCTGGGAGGCCTGATCTCATCAGAATTGGAAGTCAAGGCGTGTTGCCCTTCGTAGGGAAAGAAATCTCGAGTCACCACGCAGAGGCAGGGCTCAGCAATCCACCTCTGAACATCTCTTGGCCTTGAAAACCCCAAATCCGTGACCACGGGGTGGCTCAGCTCACCCGCATAATCTCTGGCCTTGCTGGGGAGGCCGAGGGGAAGCTGGATCCAGGCAGGGCAGACGTGCCGCAGGTGAGGCAGGTGAATGTTTCGGAAAGGGTTCTGCTGCCAGGATTGGACGGGGTTGGCCCATCCCCTGCCGGTCAGCTGAAGAACCAGAGGCAGCGTGGCTGTTCCTGCAGGAGACTCTGGCCAGCTGCTCCTTGTCCTAGGAAGTGCATGGGCCCCTGTTCAGGGAGAAAAGTGGGTGATAATGATGGCCGGTAAAGACTCTGGTCTCCACAGAGCTCGTCAGGGCACCCCACATCCCTTTCACCCCCTTCGCTCTCCACAGGACAGCCCCGAAATGTGAGGGGGAAACTATGCCTGCCCCAGGCACCGGGGAAACTATGCCTGCCCCAGAGGCCTACGGACCCAAACCCTCCTCCTCCTCCTCCTCCTCCTCCACTTCCTTCCCGGATTGCTCCCATCACTTGCTGTTTTCCCTTCCGCGTGCAATGATTTGTACTCTAAATGCACCACAATGACCTTTTCTTTGAGCCGTTGAAACGTTTTCATTAAAAGTGAAAGAGCAGATACATCAAAATGTTTCCGGATGTAAAGGCCCACGTAGCGCATATAAAGCAGGGCCGGCCCGCATTGAGCCCACCGGCCCCCCACCAAAACCCTGCACAGACCGTCTCCTTCGCAGGGGCTTCCTGGCCTCAGGGAGGCAAACCCAACAGTGGTCAAGGCCTAGTGTGTGTGTGTGTGTGGGGGGGGGGGTGGCTGGAAATAGATCTCTGAAGGCAGAAGGCCCCCAGAGAAGTCCAAGCTCGTGGGAAGCCCCTAGCCATGGGTGTAAATTGGAGGAGGGGGAGGCAGCAGGGAGCTGTGCGTTTCTCAGAGAGAGGAGTGCTTTTCCTCGGCTACCAGGTAGCATCATGAAGCTGTTTTGTGCAGCTTCATCCTCTCTGTCCACACAACAGCAGCTCCCAACTCCACTTTCTTTCTCTGGAACTTCTCTTATTTTTAGAAGTCTGACTTTCATCTGGTGCATCATTGAAATGTACTATGTCCAGGAAGTTAAGGCAGTTTTGGTAGCCTGGGACAGAAGAGAGGGGAATACCTTGGTCTTTAGCCCTGTGTTGGAGGGCTAAAGACAGGACTGGTGCAGATCTTGTTGCCAGGGTTCAGCACTCTAGTGTGGACAGGCTCCCGACCACCGTGGCTCTGAGAATGGACACAAAGTGACCAGGGAGCAAAAGGCTACAGGGAGGGACCTCCTTGGAGAACCCTTAAGGCAGAGGAAAGGGGAGCATACGCATTGGTCTGACCAATGCTGTCTGTTCTCCACTGTGACAGAACAACACATCCCACCTTGCAGGGCCAGATATCTGGTTACCTTAACTTAGGGTGAGCCTCAGAGGAGGGAGGGAAGGGGAGGGGAGGGACGGAGAAAGAAAGAAAGAAAGAAAGAAAGAAAGAAAGAAAGAAAGAAAGAAAGAAAGAAAGAAAGAAAGAAAGAAAGAAAGAAAGAAAGAAAGAAAGAAAGAAAGAAAGAAAGAAAGAAAGAAAGAAGTGTATTGGGGGAGAGGAAGGAAAGGAGATTGTAAATCACTTGAAGACTCTTTCAGGTTGAGAAAAGTGGAGTTTTAAAAGCACCTTCTTCATCATCTTTTTCTTCTGGTAACCAGAAGGAACCCGGTGACCCTAAATGTCATAGAGTCCACACCCCAGATCAGACCCAGAAACTCGAAGGGGAACGGATCCTTATAATCAAGCACGCTGTAAGTCCAGGAGTTCTCCAGGCCCCCCACGGGGAGGCTAGACACCCTCTGCCGGGGAACTCACAGTCTCTCCTCCGCAGACGTAAGGCCGCTGGGGCCTCACCTGAAAACCCAGGAGGATGCTGAGGTGAGCCAGGCCTTGCCCCCTCCCCCATGAGAGCTGGCTCTGGAGGACTGAGGGTGGGGCCTGGGGGAGCAGCGAGGGGGGACCTGTGCAGAGCCAAATGCCCTCCCGGCCCCCCTCCAAGCAGCTGTTTTCTCCAGGAGGCAGAATAAATGCTTGAAATCAATCAGCTGTTTGTGTAGCCCGGAGATGGGCGGCAATTCCAGGGGCTCTCTAGCTGCCCCCTGGGGGCTGGCCAACCATCTTCCCTGCCTGCAATGCTTTTGGTGCCATTATTGAGCCGACACCGTTTTTAATCCCACCTTGATTCATGCCGCTCGTTTTATTACCGACTGTGCCTTTTATTGGTTTTTTAAGGCCGCTGCTGTGCCGTGGGGTCTCCCGGCTGCCGTTGACTGTCGGTCTCGTGGCGCCTGAGTTTTCTGGGGCTTGGGTTTGATTCTGTACGGCAAACAGCCCCCAGCCCCAGATTAAGGGCAGAAAAGCAGGACAGAATTCTTCTGCGCATGCAAAGCAGGGCTTCATCCACGCCTCAGAAGGCACCTGTCGGGGACCCGCTTGCTAACTGAAAAAACAGGGTGCCCCTTTGAAGAAAACGTCACGCCAGGCCTGGTGAACGATACAACAGGAACAAGCTTTATTTCAGCAACGTGGAGTCCGCTGGTATGGAGTAAGAGCTTCCACCGAACTCCAGGTGGAAGCTCCCTTTTATACAAAACCCACCTCCTTAGGCTGTATTGCCCCACCCAGTACTTGCGGAGGGAACATGCTGATACAATCATGACTCATGCACATATGCGAGGTTTTCCGGGGTTCCTGATGGCCCATTTTCCTGGAACAAAGGGCCATCTCCGGGCCCTTGTCAAAAGGTGGAGGGGGACATTGAGGTTCTTTAGCGGCCATTGCCACCTCAACGATCGGGTGGGGCGCCCAGCTGCCGGCTTGCCTATGATCACCATGCCCTACCTCCGTGATCGCGGGCGCCTCTGATGGCGGGGTTCGGTCCGGTTCCCAAGCCACCAAGGACCGAACCACGACATTCTGCCCCCCCAAAGGTCCATTCTCCAACCCCCCGGGACGGCCAGGATACCGCTTGTGGAAACGTTCAGTGAGTCGGGGCGCAAGGACGTCCGCTGCCCAGACCCATTCCCGGTCCCCCAAAGCGAAGTCCTTCCATTCCACGAGGTACTGCAACTTCCCCCTGTGGAGTCTAGAGTCCAGGATATCCGCCACCTCGTGGTGCTCCCCCCCCGGCAGGACCTCGGGCGCCGGCGGGGAAAACACGGGGTGCCAAACGTCACCGTCCGGAGTTTTTTTTAGAAGGCTCACGTGAAAGACGGGATGGATGTGCCGGAGGTTCTTGGGGAGCTTGAGCTTGACCGAAACTTCGTTGATCGGGGCCAAGACCTCGAAAGGCCCCAAAAACCGAGGGCCTAGCTTCTTGCTGGGCAAATTCAACCGTAGGTTCCGGGTGGAAAGGTAAACTCGATCCCCCGGTCGGATCTCTTCAGCTGGTCGTCTCTTCCGGTCGGCGTCCTCTTTCTGCGCTGCCTTGACTTTGTGGAGCTGCTCCTGCAGCGACTTCCAGCAGCTCCCGGCACGCTTCCCCCACTCGCGAAGGTCGGCCGATTCCCGGGCGGGGACCTCTCCAAGCTCCGGGAAGTGTCTCAGGTCTGTCCCGTAGACGACGGCAAAAGGCGACATCTCCGTGCTGCTGTGGTCTGCGTTGTTGTACGCGAACTCGGCCAGGGGGAGCAGGGGCACCCAGGTGTCTTGATGATAGGAACCGAAACACCGCAAGTACTGCTCCAGTACTTGATTAACCCGCTCGGTCTGCCCGTCCGTCTGGGGGTGGTAAGCGGAGCTCAGCCCTTGCTCGATGTCTAACAGGCGCAGGAAAGCTTGCCAAAACCGGGACACGAATTGTGAGCCCCGATCGGAAATCACCTTGTCCGGCAGCCCGTGCAGTCGGAACACGTGATCCAGGAACATCCGAGCCAACTGTGAAGCACTGGGGACACTGGCGCAAGGAATGAAATGGGCCTGTTTGGAAAATAGATCTACCACCACCCAGATCACCGTTTTCCCCTTGCTGGGAGGCAAGTCTGTTATAAAGTCCATGGAGATCACTGACCACGGCCGGGTCGGGACCTCGAGCGGGTGCAGCAGACCTTTCGGCTTGCCAACCCCCGGCTTGCAGGTCAGGCAGACAGGACAACCACTGACGTAAGCTTTTGTGTCCCGCCGCAGACTGGGCCACCAAAACCGCCGCCGGGCCAACTTCCAGGATTTTACGAAACCGAAGTGCCCGGCGGTCTTAGCATCGTGGCAGAGGCTGAGGGCTTCCCGTCGTAGCCCTTCCGGGACGTAGACAGCCTCCCCTCTCCGCCAGAGACCGGAGTCCAAAATCAAAGAGTCCCGGAGCTCAGCCAGCTCCTCGTCTGTCCCGTAGGCTGCCACTAGGCGGTCTCGGAGCGGGGCGGTCGCCGGGTCGGGCTCCCATTCCTCCCTGGCCCGACGCCTAGTGACGACCCCCCGTCCCAGCTGCTCCTCACCAAACACGGACCTGGTGCAGGGAGCGTACCCCTCCCCATAATGCGGCAGACGGGAGAGGGCGTCCGCGAGGAAATTCTCTTTGCCGGGGATGTGACCAAGCTTGAAATTGTACCGCGAAAAGAACTCCGCCCACCTCATCTGCTTGGCGTTCAGGGATCGCGGTTGCCGGAGCGCCTCCAGATTCTTGTGATCTGTCCAGACCTCGAATGGCTCCTCTGTTTCCTCCAGCCAATGCCGCCATTCGGTGAGGGCGAACTTAATCGCAAACGCCTCCTTCTCCCAGGTAGACCAGTTCCGCTCCGTTTCGGCGAATTTTCGTGAGAGGTAGGCCGCCGGCCTCAGCTGTCCCGCCTTGTCTCGCTGCAGGAGAACCGCCCCGGCTGCTGCGTCGCTGGCGTCGACTTGTACCACCATCGGCTGGGTTGGGTCGACGTGCAGTAGCGTGGGCTCAGACGCGAAAGCTTGCTTGAGGGCCAGGAACGCTGCCTCCGATTTCTCATTCCAGCCGAGCGCTGCGCTGGGCCGCGTGGCGCGAGGACCTCTCCCCTTGGTACCTAGCAAGTCCGTGAGGGGAGCCACTACGGAGGAGTATCTGGGGATGAAGCCTCTAAAAAAGTTAGCAAACCCCAGGAAGCTTTGTAGCTGTTTCCGGGTGCGGGGCCTTTCCCAGGCCAGCACCGCCTGCACCTTCTCGGGGTCCATAGCTATGCCCTGGGCTGAGATGCGGTAGCCCAAATAGTCCAGGGAGGGACGGTGGAATTCGCACTTAGCCAGCTTCACGTATAGGTGGTTTGCCAGCAGGCGCTTTAACACCTCCCTCACCAGGGTCACGTGCTCTTGGGGATCTTGGCTGTAGATCAGGACGTCATCCAAATAAACAACCACCCCCTGAAACAGAAGGTCCTGCAACACCTCATTAATTAGACTCATGAAAACCCCAGGTGCCCCGCTTAAACCGAACGGCATCACTTTAAATTCGAATTGTCCCAATTGACAGTTAAACGCTGTTTTCCACTCATCCCCCTCCCGGATGCGTACCCGGTAGTACGCCTCCCTTAGGTCCAGCTTAGTGAACAGAGTCCCTTTGCCCAGCCGGGCCAGCAAATCCGGGATCAGCGGGAGGGGGTAAGCGTTCCCCGCTGCGATGGCGTTGAGGCCCCGGTAGTCCTGGCACAGCCGTCGGGACCCATCCTTTTTCCGGACGAACAAGACTGGAGCTCCCATGGGACTGGAAGCGGGCCGGATGAAACCTCGGGCCAGATTTTTACCCAAAAACTCCCGGAGGTCCTTGAGCTCACCCTCACTCATCTTGTAGATGCGCCCTTTGGGTAGTACCGCCCCCTCTGGGATGTTGATAGCGCAGTCCGTGCGGCGGTGTGGGGGTAGCTCGTCCGCTTCCCGCTCGCTGAAAACGGCTGCGAGGTCTCGGTACTCTGGCGGGACCTCGGGCTCTGGTATCTCCTGCTGCGCCGCCGCCGCTCCCCTGGGACGCGCCGCCGTCCTCTTGTGGCTGGAATTCTCGTGGGGGACCCGATGCCGTGCACCCACCGTCAAGTCGAACTTCAGGGTCCCCGCCCGCCAGTCCACCACGGGGTTGTGTTCCTTCAGCCAATCCAGGCCCAACACCGCCCGATATCCCGCTACGGGGACCTGGATCAGCCACCGCAGCTCTTGGTGGTCCCCTATGTGGATGGCGATAGGACCCACCTCCTCCCCGAAAGGTCCCCCCTGAATCGGGCTGCCGTCCATCTGGACGAAAACCAGGGGAACCTTCCGAATGCGCTTCGGTAGCCCCAAAGCCCGGGCTATCTGGGGGTGGACCATGCTGTGGTCGCATCCGGAGTCCAAAAGAGCCTCCCCCACCCAACTTAGTCCGTTCTCCGGGTTCCGGAGCTCTAAAATTACCACGTTCGGAGGTCGCGCCTCATGCTGTAGGGGTTTTCCCTCGCACCGCGGGACCTGCTGCCCGGCGCCATCTACAGCAGGTCCTGGCCGTTTCCCGTCGCCTGGGCGCTTCCCGGTTCGTTGCGGAGGTCCTCCGCCCGGCGTGCCTGCTGGGGGCGTGTCGCACCTCCCCCCTGGGAGAGCCCGCGGTCCTCCCCCCCTTGCCGTTGGCACGCTGCTGCGAAATGTCCTGACCCCCCGCATTTCAGGCACAGACCTTCCCGGCGTCTCCTTTCCCGCTCGGGGTTCGGGGGTCGTTTGGGGCGAGAGTTGTCGGGGCCCGGTCTCGGCGCCTCGGCTGACCCGCCTTTGGCCTCCCGGGGGGGTGCGGCGGCCCAACCCAGGCTGGCTTCCAGCTTGGCGACCACAAAACACCACCCCTCCAGTGTAGACAGATCTTCTTCCGTCCCCTTGATC
Organism: Paroedura picta; assembly: GCF_049243985.1. NCBI lineage: Eukaryota > Metazoa > Chordata > Lepidosauria > Squamata > Gekkonidae > Paroedura > Paroedura picta. The sequence goes on along the minus strand of NC_135370.1, from coordinate 185,265,757 downwards.
ACGGCCCATTCCCTGAGCTTCGGGTTAAGGCCCTCCCGGAAGTACTCGATTTGGGTCTCCTCGTTCCAGGAGAACACCTTGCCTGCTTCCCTCCGGAAAATGTCTATATAGTCCATAACCCCCCTAGTACCCTGTCGAAGTCCCTTGATCCGACTCTTTGCCTTGTCCTCAGCCTGGGGGTCCTGGAATCGTCGGCGGAGCGCGACCACGAAGTCCTGCAGGTCCCGAGTTGCCGGGTCGCCGCGCTCGGCCAACCCTAGGTACCACTGACCCGCCTTGCCCTGGAGACACGAGGCCACCCCCCAGACCAAGTCCTCGGAGTCCTCATACCGGTCTCCATACCTCCGGGCATGCGTCAGCGCGTGGAGGAGGAACTGCGGGAGGTCGTCCGGCGTCCCGTCGAAACGCGCCTTAAGCTCTGGGGGGGAACGTTTTGGAGAGTAGTCCGACCCCCTCCGGATCCGGGATTCTCGGCGTCCGCCGTCTCGTCCTGCTCCGCTCCACCGGCTACCAACTTGCCCAACGACGCCGTGCCGCTCCCTGCCTTGCACGTCGCTCCTGCGTTGGTCCGGCTCTCGCCGCCCCGTCGGCTCACCCGCTCCCCCGAGATCCTCTGCTGTCTCGCCTCTCCGCTGGCCGTCTCGCCTACTCGGGACTGAACACTGCTCCGGGTCGGGGTCCGGGGCCCGCTCACCAGTGCCGGGCTCGTCCTCGTCGCTGGAGACGTCCTCACTCGACGCGATCCCCTCCACCGTTGTATTACCAGTCCCTCCGGGCCCGGCCCGAGCTTGCTCACGGGCTTCAGCTGCCTGCAAGCGCCTGGCCAAGTCCGCCATGGCCCGCCGCAGGTCCTCTAGGGATTCCTCAGGTCCTACCGGGCGAAGCGCCTGCCTCAGCTGGGTGTCCCAGGTTGGGGCCAACCCCCCAGACCTCGGCGCGCTCCCCGCCGTGCTTGGGAACCCCATGGCCCGGCGCCTTCCCTTGGCCGCCGCTGCCGAGGGTCTCGGGGTCCCGGACAGCTGCTCCTGCCCCCCCGATTTTCGGAGGAAATCTCCCGGGGACATTAAACTCATGTTCCCGGGGTTCGTGGGGGTCGAGACCGCCCCGTTGCTTGAAAACGCCATCTCTGGATCCGTTCCGATAAGCGCTCGGATGCGATGCCGACCCTGGAGTTCGGTGGGAAGCTCTTACGATGTCGGGGACCCGCTTGCTAACTGAAAAAACAGGGTGCCCCTTTGAAGAAAACGTCACGCCAGGCCTGGTGAACGATACAACAGGAACAAGCTTTATTTCAGCAACGTGGAGTCCGCTGGTATGGAGTAAGAGCTTCCACCGAACTCCAGGTGGAAGCTCCCTTTTATACAAAACCCACCTCCTTAGGCTGTATTGCCCCACCCAGTACTTGCGGAGGGAACATGCTGATACAATCATGACTCATGCACATATGCGAGGTTTTCCGGGGTTCCTGATGGCCCATTTTCCTGGAACAAAGGGCCATCTCCGGGCCCTTGTCAAAAGGTGGAGGGGGACATTGAGGTTCTTTAGCGGCCATTGCCACCTCAACGATCGGGTGGGGCGCCCAGCTGCCGGCTTGCCTATGATCACCATGCCCTACCTCCGTGATCGCGGGCGCCTCTGATGGCGGGGTTCGGTCCGGTTCCCAAGCCACCAAGGACCGAACCACGACAGCACCGAGGTCCTTCGCTGGGGGGGGGGGCAGGCAGTCCTAGGATTTGAGGGGGGCACTTCCCTTGCAGAGGCAGGCTCCTCACACCCAGCCGAGAAAAAGAAGGGGGTCCGAGGCAGAGCCACGCTCGGGGGTTATGGCACCTGCTTTGAACATTCCCCCACCCTTGTGCTCTGCTGTCCCGGCTACATAGTTAACCAAAGTTTAATAGGACTCTGAAGCCCTCCTTTACATCTTTGGATGTTTTAAAGCAGAAGCTAGATGGCCAACTGATGTAGAGGCTGATTTTATGAACTTGGGCAGATGGTGAGTGGGTGGGCAGGAAGGGATGTGCCAGTGTTTGTCTCCTGTGGCCCTTCCTTGCAGACCCAGGGAATTGCTGATCACCTTTGTATGATAATAGGTGAATTTCCTCCAGGCCAGGCTGGATTCTGGAGATTTTATGTATTTGGGAGGTATCACGTGGACATAGAATAGGGGACATCGTGGGTGGGCAGGTAGCTGTGAGTGTCCTGCATAGTGCAGGGGGTTGGTCTAGATGACCCTGGAGGTCCCTTCCTACTCTAGGATTCTAGGTTCCAAGATGAAGCAGACCAAAGGGAAGGGGGCGTAGCCAGGAAGACCCTCCAAGCCTCTTAGGGTCTATCCTGAGGGTAAAGTTCACCACCAGGCCACCCTGGTCTCCTAGACTGGCACCCAGTCAGGCTCTATTCTTGGATACCTTCACCTCCTAATACCCTGCTTAGACACACACATGGCCCTGCAGAAGAGGAGCCCTTGGGAGATCCGGCACTCCCTTCCGTGTTCCTTTTCTCTCTTTGGGTCTTGGGGAAGGAGATGGAAGGAGTGCAGTTTTATAAATGTCACACTTTAAGGCATAGATCTCTTTAAGATTCCAGGCATTCCTTCAGACAACTGGGGAAGCTGCCAAGACTTCCTTCCAAGTGCAAAGGGGGCCCTTCCCGTAATTTTTGTCCCCTTTTCCAGGACCCAGTTCACAGCTGGATGGGGATTTTGGCTTTCAGCGAGGAACAGCACCGCGTCTAAACAAAACCCCTCCTGACATCGAGGAGACGCAGGAACGGGAGGAATCTGTCAGGGTTGCAGGGACTGTCGGATGATGCTCCTGAGAGCAGTTCTTTCCTTCTCTTCCGTGGATGCTCCGTTCAGCTCGAGGTGGGGGAGCAGCTGGGGGACCCTCCTCTGGGCCTTGTTTGCTCCTGCGCTTCTCCATGTCGAGTGGTTGGGTGGCCCCACAGGCCCCGGGGCTCCATCCGGCACTCTCCAGCAAGCCCCTCGGCTCCCGAGGTTGGGGAGCCGAGGGGAAGGGGAGCAAACAAAACCAGGCCCGGAGGGCTGAACACGGGGGTGGCAGTCGAGAGGAAAGGTGAAACAAGTTAATTGAATCCCGTATTCTCGGGAATTTATCTTGAAATTTACTTTGTTCTTCTAAAGGGTTCTCCCATTTTGTGATTCACCTCTGCGGCTCGACTCTAATGACACCGGCTGCTTTGAGACTTCAAGAGAGGAAATCTTAATAAAAGCTTGACTTGATGTTATTGCGCTGCAAAGCCCGGGATGAATTAAACATAAGGGGTGGGGGGTGGGGTGGGGGGGAGAGGCTCTGGAAGATGAACCGCCAGCAGCAGCCTTGCCTCTTGCCCTCCCTCCGCCCAGACCCTTGACAGGCCTCAGTGGGATGGCGTCTCTGAGGGCAATCCAGGGAGCCTCACCCAAGGGGAGTGAAGGAGGGGGGAATGCTCCCTCCGCAGAGGTGGGCCAAGGAGCCTCTTCTGGGCCAGGGCCTCCTGAGGAGATGCTCTCTCATTCAGTTCTCCACCTAGGCACAGGGACAGAGATGAGCCACCTTGCCAGAGTTCTTGTGAAGGCACACTTGAGGACCTCTGCAAAGATTTCGGGAAGTATCCAGAGAGCTCCCCTCGTAGGTCCTTCTGCATTTGTACCAGGGGTTCCTCCAGCCCCTCGCAGAACATGGGGCTGTCCTGGAGGACCCCTACAGAACAAGTTTTTCAGGGCATGCCAAGGAATCCTGTGTGAGACAGGAGGCTGGACTAGATGGACCCCTGGTCTGACCCAGCAGGGCTCTCCTGATGTCCTTAGGAAGGCCTCGGCCTCTCTGCCCTGTGTGAGACAGGAGGCTGGACTGGATGGACCCCTGGTCTGACCCAGCAGGGCTGATGTCCTTATGAAGGCCTTGGCCTCTCTGCCCTGTTGCTGGCCCTCCAGAGGAACTGGCTGGCCCCTGTGTGAGACAGGAGGCTGGACTGGAGGGACCCCTGGTCTGACCAAGCAGGGCTCTCCTGATGTCCTTAGGAAGGCCTCGGCCTCTCTGCCCTGTTGCTGGCCCTCCAGAGGAACTGGCTGGCCCCTGGGTGAGACAGGAGGCTGGACTGGATGGACCCCTGGTCTGACCCAGCAGGGCTCTCCTGATGTCCTTAGGAAGGCCTCGGCCTCTCTGCCTGTTGCTGGCCCTCCAGAGGAACTGGCTGGCCCCTGTGTGAGACAGGATATTAGACTAGCTGGCCGTCCCTGCTCTGAGTCGTCAGGGCTCTTGTGATGTTGACTTCCTTCTGTTCCTAGAAGGTGTCTGGCATTGTGGGTTTATTAATGTGTTTGTTATTGCTGTCTGGCAATGCAAGCAGCCAAACAGGTCCATTCAGAGTTGTTTTGCTCTGCAGGAATCCATGACTCAGCAGGTGAGCCTCTGGCTTGAGAAACAGGAAGATGGGAGCCATATAACTGAAATATGCGGGCTATAGAAAAGGGCCATTAGATATTTACTGCTGTGGCAAGAGAAATAAAGGGTTCCTTGTAGAGCTGGGGGGGGGGGCACTGCGGGCCTCTCATTGATCACCGGAAATCATTGGGGCTGGATGCCTTTTGCTATTGTCATCATTGTGCCTGGCTGTGATTTATGACTGGGGGGGGTGGCACATTGACGCAGAAGGCACAAGTACCACACAAAATTAAGCATAAATGGGAGTAATAAAGTTAAAGACAGAGAGTTTGGGCTTTTGTGTTCCAGATGAAGCCAGAGAAAGTGGTTGCAGGATCTGGTCTTAGGACTGGAGCCTAAAAAGGATTCTTTTTGGTGAAATGATTTTGATTGATATTTTGACAGCCAGCGGACCAAGCCCTTTCAAATACTTAAAGAGCGCTATCGTGTCCCCTCTCAACCTCCTTTTCTCCAGGCTGAACATTCCCAAGTCCCTCAACCTATCTTCATAGGGCTTGGTCCCTTGGCCCCAGATCATCTTCGTCGCTCTCCTCTGTACCCTTTCAATTTTATCTACGTCCTTCTTGAAGTGAGGCCTCCAGAACTGCACACAGTACTCCAGGTGTGGTCTGACCAGTGCCGGATACAATGGGACTATGACATCTTGTGATTTTGATGTGATGCCCCTGTTGATACAGCCCAAAATGGCATACGCCTTTTTTACTGCTGTATCACACTGCCTGCTCATGTTTAGCTTACAATCCACAAGTAATTCATCCTTTCATTCAAACATTTATATCCCAACTTGGCTCGTGGTTCAAGGCAGCCTGTTATATAGTTTAAAAGATTTCCAGTTTGAAACCAGAAATAAACTAGCAAGCCCCACATCTCCCTGCTAAGACAGCACTTCCTGAATGTCTCCAGGATCCCCGGACTTTGTGTGTGTGGGGGGGGGGTCAGCCATCAGCCGACCCCCCCGTCCTGGGATCGCTCCCAGCGGCCCCTTCCCTGTGGCCTTGCAGGGGGGTCTCGGTGTGCGGGGGGGTGTCGTGTGCTGGGAGGGGCCCCGGACCCCGTCGTGAACAGGAGCAGAGGGTCACAATGCAGATTTTTGGCAGCCTTCTGAATCCAAATTAAAATTCTCTTCCCCCCCCCCCCCCGCACTTTTAAAGAGATTAAAATCGAGATTAGTTTGAAGGGACAATTTTTTCTAATTAACGAAGAGACCTTTAAAACAGTTTCCTTCATTAATACATACTGGCGGCGAAGATTAGCCAGACAAAATATTGCTTTCCGGCAATTGTCAAGAGGGACCCAAAGGGCACACCGACATCCATCCTGGGAGAGTTTTGGGGGTGGGGGGTGGGCTTCGTCCTTCCCCTTGATGCCACCTCTTGTGCTGCCAGGGGAGGGGGGTGCACTCTCCAAGAGACCCCAACCGAACTGCTCGGCCCTCAGTCCGACGGGGTTCTCTCCATGCCTGAGGAAGGGGCCTTTGGCTCCTGAATGCTCCTCCCCTGCAGATCTTGCCCCTCTCCTGGGCTGCAGGGATCAAACGTCCTTTGCCAGCATCCTGGCGGGTCGGGGTCCCCCTCGAGATGTGCAGGGAGGGCCGTGGGGTGGGAAGGCCTGTCCCACCAGTGGGGGCGGGGGGATGGGGGAAGGATTGCCAGGAAAGTCCCGGAGATTTGGGGATGGAGGCTGGACAGCACAGGGACCTCGGTGGGCTAGTCCACCCTCTGCTGTGTGGAAACCTCAGGAAATTCCTATGCAAACTGGGCTAACTGCACCTCTCCTCGCCCCCCCCCCCCCCCCCGCCGGAGATTCTTTTGTCGCTGTGGGCTCAGCCTTCACGCTGCAGACCTCCGAGCTCTGGCCTTGGCTGCCTCCCACCCTTGGCTTCCCAACAAATACGGCAACATGTGTTTGCCTAATACTAGCCGGCAACCCAAACTGCCCCTGCCAGAGAAGACAGATGGGTGGTTTAGCAGGCCAGGCCCCCTGGAGAGCAAGCCGGTGGCTGGAACAAAGGAGGCCCAAAGCCTTCCTCTTCTGCAGGGCTCAGACTCCGGATCGGATCGCACCTTCCCAGAAGCCCCGTTCCCCGGAGGTTTCTCAGGGAGGAGTCCCGCCACTCCCCCAGGCACGGAAATGGCTTCAAGGGGGCAGCTGCCTTGGCAGGGTCTCTGAGCAAGGGTCCGTGCCTTGCTCGGTCTTCAAGGGCCCCTGGCCTCAGAGCAGGGGAAGAGTCTTTGCACTTTGGTTCCAGAACGGGCACCGCCATATCCGTGAAGACAAGCTGGGCTGCTCACTGACCCCCGTTGCCCCTCCCTCCCCAAGGCCCTTCCCTGGGAGAAGCCAAAGCCTAGCTGCAGCCATCAAAGGGAAGGAGAGGGGGGTCTTCCAGTTCTGAGCCAGCCAGGGGTCTCTTCCTTCCCCCAGTGCAGCGGGGGCTGTTTGTCCGGAAGGCCTCTATTCAGATCCCACTTGCAAACAGAATTGATTGATGTTTTCTCTATCCACCCACCAGCTCTTTGAATGGCTAACGGAGGCTGCAGGAAGAGCAGAGGCACAATAGAACCCTGTAAAAAGCTATAAACGGAGCCCATAAAGAAGAGGCCGGACAGCAGACGTCCATCAGCTCCAAAGCTTTCCCCGGAGCCTCGTTCTGCTGGAGGGCCCAGGCCCCCAGGGAGGCTCTCGGCTCTGGGGTGCACAAACACACACGCTCTCCCCTTCAAGGTGATGAGAACCGCACTTGCTAGGGTGGCCAGCCTCCAGGGATCCCCCAGGGTTCCCACTGACCCCCTGGCTGCAGAGAGCAGCTTCCCTGGAGAACATGGCAGGTTCCCACACTCCAGCTAAGGTGGCCAAGCTCCAGGTCGGGCCTGGAGACCTCCAAGGATCGCCACTGCTTCCCAGATGACAGACACACACAGCAACAGCAGCAGCAGCTATAAAAGCCCCCCCCCCCCCCGAGGCTGCCAGCCTAAAGCATTGGCCCGCCTGTCATTCCGACTTGGAGGGGGTGGGGTGGGGTGGGGTGGGCGGTGAGGGCAGGCAGCAGGCAAGGAGTTGCCCTGCGATGGGGCCAAGGGCCAGGACAGGTGGTGCCCCCTGCCAGGCTCCTCGCTTTGACCACTGGCCACAGCATGCTTCTTCTTAAGAGGCAGAGGAAGAAGAGTTGGTTCTTAGATGCCGCTTTTCTCTACCCGGAGGAGTCTCAAAGCGGCTTCCAGTCGCCTTCCCTTTCCTCTCCCCACAACAGACACCCTGTGAGGGAGGGGAGGCTGAGAGAGCCCTGAGATCACTGAAGAAGACGATGGTTCTTATATGCCACTTTTCTCTACCCAAAGGAGGCTCAAAGCAGCTTCTATTCACCTTCCCTTTCCTCTCCCCACAACAGACACCCTGTGAGGTGGGTGAGGCTGAGAGAGCCCTGATATCACTGCTCAGTCAGAACTGCTCTATCAGTGCCATGGGGAGCCCAGCTGGCTGCATGTGGGGGAGGAGTGGGAAATCAAACCTGGCTTGACAGATTAGAAGTCCGGGCTCCTAACTCCTTGGCCAAGCTGACTGGCCTGTGTGCAGTGGACAACCTGAACAGAGGACAACCACTTCTTCCCTTGCACGTGGGGAGAGGAAACCCCAAGGGGCAGAAGCTGGAACGAGAAAGCCCCTCCTCTCTTTCCGTAGGTTTGCCCAAGTCCTGGCTGACGGTAACCTCAAAGGCTTTTCACAGCCGGAGCAATTCAGGGCGGCTTGGCCATCTCTTGCCCCCGTGCAGCAGCCGTGGGTGTCCTTGGTGGTCTCCCCGCCAAGTGCTCACCAGCTCTGACCCACCTGAGCTTCAGAGATCTTCACTAAAATAGCCAAGCCTGAGCCATTTTGGCAGGAGAGCCCTGACTTGGGGAGCCCCCCCTCCCGCCCCCGGAGAGAAGAGTGCTGTGGTGAAAGGACCAAGCCCTATGAAGATAGGTTGAGGGACTTGGGAATGTTCAGCCTGGAGAAAAGGAGGTTGAGAGGGGACATGATAGCCCTCTTTAAGTATTTGAAAGGTTGTCACGTGGAGGAGGGCAGGATGCTGTTTCTGCTGGCTGCAGAGGAGAGGACACGCAGTAATGGGTTTAAACTTCAAGTACAACGATATAGGCTAGATATCAGGAAAAAGTTTTTCACAGTCAGAGTAGTTCAGCAGTGGAATAGGCTGCCTAAGGAGGTGGGGAGCTCCCCCTCACTGGCAGTCTTCAAGCAAGGGTTGGATACACACTTTTCTTGGATGCTTTAGGATGCTTAGGGCTGATCCTGCGTTGAGCAGGGGGTTGGACTAGATGGCCTGTATGGCCCCTTCCAACTCTAGGATTCTGTGATTCTATGATTCTATGAAGGGTGGGGGGAGATCCCATTTCTTGTATCCCCCGCCTCTCTCCCTAGCGGGGACGCAGTCCAGATGTACACCATTCTTCATTTAATCTCACAACCACCCTGTGAGGTAGGTTGCTGTCCCCGGGTCACCCGGGGAGGTTCCGTGGCAGAGCAGAGATTGAAGCTGGAGACTCCCGAATCCTGCCCTGACACAGCAGCAGCTCCGGCTCATTGGCTTTCTTGACTCGACCTCCAGAAACATCGCACCTCCCTCCTTCCAAACATTCAATTTACGGCACAGGATAATGAGAAGCTATAAATTACCACTCGGCATCAGTGACCGGCTTTTCAACTCCCCGTTCAGCAGTTAGCATAATTAAAGAGGGTGCGAGGAGTGGGGGGAGAGGCCCGGTCTGTGGGGTGCCTGAGGCAACAGCATTTAGGGAGAGTCCCTCACGGCGGCCCCAGAGGAGCTGTGCAGTTGGCCCTTCCTGGGATTCTCCAAGGTCTCTCCTCTTGTGTCCTGGTGGGAGATGTCCTGCTCCTCTGAGGGGGGGCTCTGGGACCCCCTCGGGACCCCGGATGCCCTCGCAAGGGAACTCTTCCAGCAGGATGGACCTTGTGGAGCAGCACATCTTCCCGTTTGCTGCTTGCCGAAGTGCCTCCAGCTTCTCTGGAATACATTTGGGGGATGGGCCCTTTCCTTGCTGAAGACTTTGTTTAGAAACCTCTGTGGAGCCAGCCTGGCTCAGAAGAATCCGGTGGAAGGGGGGTCTTTAAAGAGTCACCTGGCCAGGATTGCCTGTCAGGTCTTCCTCTCCCAATTCCATCGTGGGCTTTGGTGGCAGGAAGGTGGAAGGGCAGGTCCGGATCTCCCTGCAGCTTTCTTCCCGAGACAGTGCTGGGCTGCTACAAGGGAGGACCAAGACCCTGCTGGGCAAGCGTGGCATGGCTGGTGCCTATTTCACCACGCCTGCGCTTCTGCCTGTTGGTGACTGGCTTTGGGTTGCCCGTCTCCAGTGGGAACTCTTCTTCTTCTCCTTCTCCTTCTCCTTCTCCTTCTCCTTCTCCTTCTCCTTCTCCTTCTCCTTCTCCTTCTTCTCCTCCTCCTCCTCCTCCTCCTTCTTCTTCTCCTCCTTCTCCTTCTCCTTCTCCTTCTCCTTCTCCTTCTCCTTCTCCTTCTCCTTCTCCTTCTCCTTCTCCTTCTCCTTCTCCTTCTCCTTCTCCTCCTCCTTCTCCTTCTTCTCCTTCTCCTTCTTCTCCTTCTCCTTCTCCTTCTCCTTCTTCCCCCTACAGAGTAACCGAGACCCTCCTGCTGAGGAATGTGTCCCAGGCCAACTGGGGAGAATGCAAAAGGACCTAATTATGTTTCCAATATTGAAATGCCCCCCCTCCCCAGCAACCTGCATTATGTGGGGACGTTGCTTCAGTATTTTTTTTTCCTTGTCTGTCTAGGAAACGTCCATTTGCAGCCTTTTTCAGTCTGTTCTGTTGCTGCAGTTCTGTTTTTTTTCTTCTTTTTTTTACCTCTCTCTGTTCTTCATGGGCACGACTGAAAAGCAATTTTGATGCAATTATGTGTACAGTTGTATCCCTATTCTTTTTATATGGTGCTATCACAATGCACCGGAGCTCATCAATAAAACATTGTGCAGAGAGAACTTTGATGTAATCATACAAACAATCTCCAGTAAAGATGGCTTTGGGTAGTATTTCCTCCACAGCTCGGCTGGGGTGGGGGTGGGGGGGCTGCCATACAAATATCTGTCACCTCATTTGCTCTAGACCTTTACCCCTACATGTTGCCAGGGAGGACTTGAAGCCATCTGGACAGTGGGTTTCCTCCAGAAGGAGAAAAGCTGCAAGCTAGGAGAAATTCTTTGGCCCAAAGGGCCCAGAATGGGGGGGGGGGTCCACGTGTGCCCAGCTGCAGTCTATACTTGGTGGTGTGCGGAGAAGGGTCAGTCTGACCTGGGGGGCTCTACAGGAACAGTTCTGTAGGTACTGGGAGAGTGGAAATCCCTAAGAAAGTGCACAGAAAATGCCTAGGCAGAGTGTAATTTATGCATTTATCTAAAACTAGAGGCAAAGCCCGTTGTCTCCAAGAATACAACGGGCGCTAGAGCTTGGCAGTGGGAAGAGGAAGGGGAGGAGTTGTCCAGTCTGTAAGGGCATGGGGTTGAATGTGTGTGTTGTGCGGGAGGTTGTGGTGGTGTGGTGGCAAATGGGTGTGGAGAGATGGGTGTTGAACCTGTGGTGTAGAATGTTCATTGAGTATGGGAGAGGACTGACCTTTGGGAATTGTGACATAGTGGTTACAGATGATCTATCCAGAGCCATGTCTTCAGATATGTGAAGGGGAAATTAGATTGGAGACTCTTCTTAGAGGGAGATTACATGGGAACCAATTCCTCCCAGTTCTGCATTCAACATCATTTCCCTTCTTGTCCCCCTGCCCTAATACACATGGGGTAGTCACAGTACAAAGGTGTCTACCCTGCTTCTTCTGGCTCCATTTTTTTACTGTTGACAAAATGTTATGTGCCCAAATGCTTCTTTCATGGCTGCTTAGAAGAAGAAGAGCTGGATTTTTGTACCCTGCTGTTTATTACCCAAAGGAGTCTCAAAGTGGCTTACAAAACCTTTTCCCTTCATCTCCCCACAATAGACAACCTTTGAGGGATGTGGGGCTGTGAGAGGTCTGAGAATGGGCTGCAGTGACCCAGCAGGCTTCAGGGTCCCAAATCAGTTTCCAATCGCCTTCCCTTCCTCTCCCCACAGCAGACTCTCCGTGAGGGTGGTGGGGTAGACAGCCTCCCTTGGAAGATGGCAACCCTAAGAGGAGGGCCCTCTGTGCACTGCAGTCTTGACCCTAGTTAGGTTTATGCACACCTAGGTAGTATGGAATTCCAGAAGATGAATCTACACCAATCTGGCAACCTTACCTCCTCTCCTCAATGTTTTCTTGACCTAAAATATGTCAGGGGGTGCTAGGTAGCTGTGGGGGCATCACACACTTTTGAGGTCCCACTTTCAGACTTCAAGGAATATGTTCAGACCAGGGACAGCCAGCCTCCAGGTGGGGCCTGGAATTGCTGCTCATCTCCAAACTATACAGACCGGCTCTGCAGGTAAAAATGGCGACTTTGGAGGGGTGACTGTGTAGTATTGTATCCCCCTTAGGGAAGCCAGCCTCCAGGTGGGGTCTGAGAATCCCCTGGAAGTACAGCTCATCTCTAGACAGTTAGGCTGAAGGGAAAGCTCTCCCCCCTCTCATGCATCCCTTCAAAAGGAATGCACTTGGCCCCAGAATCCACTTGGTTGCTTGGCTGGTGATGTCTGCCCTTCTGAAGCCTGAGACCTACTGCTGGCAACTGCGGTCCCTGTTGTTGTCTGCAAGGCCAAGTCGTTGCCTAATAAAGGTGGATCTCCTAGTTTCCCCCAAAGTCTCACTGCCTACTTTCCTGTAAAGCTAAATACATTTGAAATTCTGGGCCACTTATGTCTTTGAGTTCATAGGAGTTTTTATTTACCAGGCCAAGCTTGAAAAAAGTCACTTTAGTTCCCATGTCTCTCCAGCCATTTACTTGTTCACTGTTTACAGTTTCAGGCTGTAAATATTCTTTATTTAGATCTTCCTGAACTTTCCAGACTTGCAGGATTTATATTGGTCTATTTGTCTGTCTGTCTGTCTGTCTGCACCCCAAAATACAAACAGTTGCTGGTAAGGGCTGGCCAAAGCCCATAGCCCAGGAGGGACACATCCACAACCATTCCACCCCACCCACAATCTGTGAGCCTCTATCATCCTCTCTAGATTGCTGCTCATCTGTACATTCTAATGATCAACTCTGCAGGCAAAAATGGCTACTTTGGAGGCTGGACTCTGAGGCATTGTACAATTTTAAGGCCCTCCTCCAAACCTCCAGAAATATCTCCAACCCAGGGGCAGCCAACCTCCAGCCAACCTCCTTGAGAGCTCCTGGAATTATAGCTCATCTGCAGAGTATAAAGATCAGCTCCCCAGGCAGAAAGGGCTCCTAAGGTGTTTGGACACGGTTGAGAAGAAGAAACATTTAAGGTCTCCCATGCAGGTTATTGTGGAGTTGAAGCCTACTGCACAGGGTTGGTGTGCATATGAAACAGGAGGCAATGAACCTCTGCAACAGCTTCCAGTTTCACCTGCACAACAACCCTGTGTGGTAGGTCTCAAATCTGCAGAGAGTTGCTTGGCTGTTTCTTCCCTCCAACAGCATGGCTGGCCACAGCAGTATTTTAAGTGAGAAGGGGCTTTTCTGTTGCCTCCTTGTCAGCCAACTGTTTGGCAGAAGGGGAAAGCTCCCCCACTCAAAAGGAATGCCCACCCGCATGCCCTCAGACTCCCCTGCATTGCTTTTGGAAAGGCCTCCCTCCCCTCAGTCAGGGCCTGTCAGAGGCTCCGCAGCAGGCCTGAAGGGAGGGAGGGGAAGGGAGCGCACTCACCAGCCTTTTGCCAGCTCTGTCAGGGTTCTGAGGCAATTTGCAGTTGGACTTGACAGTTAGGACAGCCTTGGGGCGAAAAGGACTGACACAGCCTGTCCAAGCCTTTGTTCTCATCCCCCTTGGCAGCCCTACTGACCTCCTCTCCCTGCTGTGGTCAGGAGCAGACTGGCAGTGATGTCTCCAGACATCTCCCACCTCTGGGTGGGCTGGGTGGGTGGGTTGGGAGGTGCTTTGCACCTCCTGACTGGATGGAACTCTGGTCTGTCCTGGTGAGGGCCCAATCAGATTGGCCCCTTGGCCCCTGGCTGTGCACACCTCCAGATTGGCCCCTTGATCCCAGACTGACAAGTGCCTTCTGATAGACCCCTCTGCTTGTCAGTCCGGGGCCAAGGGGACAATTGTTGCCTCCCCTCATCATGGACTGAGCCCACCCCCACACCACTTAGCCTTTTATTTATACTGCAGAATGCAGTTTACAGATACTTCTATGTCATCTTCCTCATAAAAAGGACTCAAAATATGTAAATATAGGCAGGGGGCTCCCATCTCCCATTCAGGAGTATAACAAATTACTGGACTAGATTAAGCCACATTCAGTCAGAAAATTACACGTGTGGTGCTCAGGAGAATAGAAGGAATGGGGATGCTCTAATTGTGAGGAGAGAAGTAGCCCAAACAGTCAGGGGCTCTAATGCCAAGTTGGACTGAACAATATGCTGATGAGAAATAATTGAAAGCTTTCGTGCAGATGTCCAGGAAGGAATTAATCACCCACCTAAACAAGATGTGCTGATAATCATAGGTGATTGGAAGACAGAAGTAGGAAACAAAGGAGAATTGACAATTGTGGGAAGTTTTGGGTTAGAAGCACAAAATGAAGCAGGCGAGTGACTCATAACATTCTGTAGAGTTAGCAATTTGTTCATTGCAAACATGTTTAAGAAACCAACATAGGAATCAGACAGCCAATATAGGAATCAGGTAGATGACAAAAGCAGAAGATTAATAAGTTCTATTCCATTTTTTTTTAAAATTACCAGGAGCCAGTTATGATACAGGCTATGAACAGTTATCAAACATTAGAATAAAGCTGCCGAAAAACACGATAGCATTCCTAGTGCCAAAACAGAATCTAGGCAACATTCCTGCATTTAAATACAGTTTTAAGAACAGTTTTGCATTGCTAAGAACAAGTGAACATGAACCAAAAATACTGTAGGTTGAAGCCTGAGATATTATCAAGGAAGTGCGTGCAAGGACTACTACTGTAGCCAAAAGAAATGATAAGCCTTAATAAATAACTGAGGAAATTCTTAAAATTGCTCAAGATAGATGAGAAGCAAAGAGTGACATCAACACTCTCAAAAGCCAAAATTTCCAATTACTGGCATATAAAGAGAAAGAGAAGTAGTGCAATACTTTATAAAGAAATACATGAGAGATGCATTTCACAAGATCTAAGAGATCAGTAGAAAATCAAAAGCACGATTAGGCATGCTGAAAGTTCAACACAGATATGCATTAACCGAATTAGACAAAATCAAGAAAAGATGGGAATAATGCAGTGAAGAACCATACAAAGGAGATGAAAGGATGGCAGTTTTCTTCCAAGAAGAATATTTTGAGAAGATTCTTCAATTTTAGAAAGTGAAGTAAAAGCTGCACTGAGAGCAATTGGTAGAAATATATCACCGGGGGTCAATAGGATATCAATAGAGCTATTCCAAGCCAGAGAAGCAGAGCCCTTTAGAATCAACAAGATTGTGCCAAAAAATATGGAAAAAGAAAACCATGGTCCCCAAACTGAAATCACTTGATTGACATTCCAATATGTGCCCCCCCTCCCAAAAAAAGAAAAAAGACTGCAGCCACTATTGGATAATTGCATTGCTTTCTCATGCAAGTAAAGCTCAACATTTTACCACAAAAACTATCACCACAAATGGAACAAGAAATGCCAGATGTTCAAGCTGCATTCAGAAAAGGAAGAGGCTGAGATCATATTGCAAACTTATGGTGGTTACTGCAGCATACAAGAGCCTTTCGGGGAAAATCAGCTTGTGTTTCATAGATTACAGCAATGCTTTTGACTGTCTGAGTCAAGATCAGCTTTCAAAAGAAATGGGCGTGCCACATCATCTCATTGTTTTGATGTGCAACCTGTAGATTCAATGTTACATAAATATTATTATAACGTACACATTATTATAACTTTCACATTGAAGATATTTCATCTTGCTCTTTACAATGCGGTTGTATAGAACTATCATCGTTGAGAGGGGGTGTGCTTCTCTAGGTGTGCCAGCCTGATTGACATCAATGCTTCATTATTTGGAGCTATACTGACATGTGTTGTCATTAGGGTTGTGTGTGGCGGCGTCCGAATCCGCCGTTCCAGACCGATGCAGCCAGCGCCGCTGATATGGATGCTGCCAAACACAACCCTAGTTGTCATTCGTTAGATCACTGAAGCTGAAAGGCACTTGGTCTGGTTGTTATTCCTTGTTGCTTTGGTCTTAGTTACCAAATGCTCCTAATCACTACACCAGGCTGGCTCAAAGAGGAGAAAGGTCTCTGGCGATGGAGGGGGCTAACATCAAAAACCGGGGGAAATGACAGGGGACCCGTGGAAGGATTCTGGCCCAAAATCAGGTGCAGATTCATTTCTGAGCAGGTCCTCGAAAACAAAGGAGCTAAAATGAAGGGGAAGTTGGGTTTTTTTAATGTCTCAAGTCTTGGGGTATCCCTTCAGGGGCCTAAAACCTAGATATAAAAGGTGGGAGACGGATAAATCAACATGCTTTTCCTGAATAAATCAACGTGCTTTTCCTGCAATGCCAGCAAGTGTCTTGCATGTTGCCGTCTTTTGCTTGATGTATCAAAAGCCAAGTATTGTTCTCATTAGCCTGCTAACAAGTTCTGTCTTAAACCAAACAATGTCAAAATGAAAGACAATTTAGAACAAATAAGAAACATAACCTCTAATATAATGAATGGTAATATAATGAAACTGAAATTGTCCTCCTCTTGTTTTAATGCACCCACCACAAAGAGGCCCCCCAAGGAGGGAGGGGAGAGTCGACAAGGGACGGGAAAAGGCGGCTCCTTGTGGCTCTGACATCGGCCGTGTGCTGGGGCGTTTGGGCAGCCCAGGAAGAAGTCCCGGGGGCAAACTGTTGGTATAATTTGGTAGTTTAAGTTATAAAAATAGGAGAGTTATCGTATAAATGATGAGACCAGACAAGGCAGGGATACTGTATATAAAAAGACAATTTTGCTAGCTAAACAGGATAGGGGAAACTGGAAGACAAAACAAGAAAATGCATAACTTCCTGTAGCTCATTTCAGGAGCTCTACACCTTAGCTGTTGCATGGTGAAAATTCAAGATGCATCTGACTCTCTGCCTAAAGCAGAGCTCTTCTCAAACCAAAGGAGGAAGCAGAAAGCTTCTCTTCCTGCTAAACTTGTGGACGTGACAAACATGAGCCAGGTAATGGCCCCACAAAACAGACCATTTGACCCGCTCTGCCTAGCAACAACTGGAAACAAACAGTTGGACTCTTTTCCTGACAGTCTGTGGCTGGCCCTTGCCAAGAGACAAAGTCTAGCCGAATGGGCATGTCTGGTGGGGAGGAGGGGCCCCTGACCCCGGTCTGAGCAATCAAGGCAGGGATCCCAAGAGATGGGACCGGGGACCCTTCCTGGCCCAGGCAATCAGCCGGAGGCTTCGGGCAGAGGCGCTCCATGTCCCCCGCTGCCTGAGCGCACGCTTTGATGAGCATGGGGTGCCCACAGTCTCTGACCCAGGAAGGCTGCAGCAGCTCCTCCTCCTCCTCCTCCCTGGCCTCTGCCCTGTCGGAGCTCGGAGAGACGGAGAGACGGAGGGGCAGCTGGTGACGGCAGCTCCAGGCGAGGGAGGGAGGCAGGGGAGGCAGGGGAGGAATGGGGAAGGGGGCACGGCCCTGCATCTCTGGGACAGCAGCCTCAGGCAGTCCTTGGCAAGCACCCGGCTGCACACGGAGATTCGGGAGGGGAAGTCTGGACAGCGTTTAAATAGCCGCTCCTGTCCTTCGCTTGGCAGGCCCCTCGGAGGGGGAGGCGAGATCTCTGCACGGCAACGGCTCTGCTTCCCGCCTCTGGCCTGGGGAGGAACCTGAGGCTGGGTGCGAGTCACTGGGCCAAAGACACTAAATAAGACTGCATGGAAGGAGTGGGCATTCGAACCCGGGACTCCCATGTCCTTGTCTGGCACTCAAATCTCCATGCCACACCGGCTCACATTGGACCTTATGGTCTGTCTGTCTCATCTGTCATCTAACTATCTGTCATTTAGCTGTGCTCCAGTCTGTCAGCCTGTCTGTCTGTCTGGTTTGACTGACTTAGCAATCATCTATCAATCATCTACCTACCTGCCTGCCTAGCTAGAGAAGGGCTAGATTGGACTGTCTGTCTCTATTAACCCCACAGGAGGACATCCTTTCCTTGCTCCAAGCCAAACCCTGAGGGACCAGGAAAGGCTGGTAGTGCCATCCCTGGTGCCCCCCAAGGCAGGAAATGCCTCCTTAGGCAGCTGAACTAGACCAGTCGAATCCTAGAGAGGGAAGGGGCCATGAAGACCATCCAGTCCACCCCCTACTCAATGCTCCCCACCACCTTAGGCAGCCCCTTCCACTGCTGACCTATCCCGTGGGGAGAAGCTTCCTTTCTTCCTCCAAGGGCTGCTCTGTCTGTTGTTCCCTGGCAAAAAACCAGGCCGTCCAAACGGGGCTTGATGCCCAGCCATCACTGGAGGTTTCCAAGCCCCTCTTTGCACCGCCTGGGATAAATATTTTGGGGGAAACTGTGGCCACAGCAGCAGCCGCAAATGAACACAATGAGCTCCTAGAAGCTGGGGGGGGGGGGAGTCATTTCCCCCGTTTCTGAGTTTGCGCTCCCCTTGCAGGTGATGAACAGCCAGCAAGCCATGACTAATGGCCCCCTCCCCTGCCCTGCCCGCAGGCCGCCTCCCCATCCGTGGAGGAGATCTATAATTTCCTCCATTTAATGAAAAGTTCAGTTTTAGACCTCCGTGGCAGACATGTACCCAAGGCAGCCCTTTTCTTGAGCTACCTTTGAATGGCCTTGGGAAGCCGTAGATTACAGGGCAGTCGACAGGACTTGGTGGGAAATCAAACCACTTGTTCTTTCCCATGCCTCCCTCGTTCTCCTGCATTAAACCCATCCATTATTATTATCATTATTGTTGTTATTGTTATTATCACCAGTGTTCTGGACGAAAGGGTGGGTCTCTGGCTAAAGGAATCCCAGGGTCTGCCTCGGTGGAGCCCAACGAACAGCAGCACGCCTGCCAGCTGTGGGTCTGGCCTCAGGATGCCGACCATTGGGAGAGGGCAACGGGAGCAGAATCACCCCCCCCCCAAACTTGGCAGTTCCTCAGAGCTCCCCCTTTCCCTGGCCTGGGGGGCCCAGCCCCATCCCATTTAGGGACTGGGAAGGAGTCCCGGGTTTTCCACACCAAAGCAGGCAAGGGCCAACCACCGCTCTGTCTCTGGCCATGAGAACCCCAGGAGGGGTCACCCACGTCATCTGATGGGGCCCTGGCCTGGATGACCCTGGTTAGCGATCCGTCTACTCCACACTCCTGTCCCACACAGGGGCCAGCCAGTCCCTCTGGAGGGCCAGCAACAGGGCAGGGAGGCCGAGGCCTTCCTAAGAACATCAGAAGAGCCCTGCTGGGTCAGACCAGGGGTCCATCCAGTCCAGCCTCCTGCCTCACACAGGGGCCAGCCAGTTCCTCTGGAGGGCCAGCAACAGGGCAGAGAGGCCGAGGCCTTCCTAAGGACATCAGAAGAGCCCTGCTGGGTCAGACCAGGGTTCCATCCAGTCCAGCCTCCTGTCTCACACAGGGGCCAGCCAGTTCCTCTGGAGGACCAGCAACAGGGCAGAGAGGCCGAGGCCTTCCTAAGAGCATCGGGAGAGCCCTGCTGGGTCAGACCAGGGTTCCATCCAGTCCAGCCTCCTGTCTCACACAGGGGCCAGCCAGTTCCTCTGGAGGACCAGCAACAGGGCAGAGAGGCCGAGGCCTTCCTAAGGACATCACGAGAGCCCTGCTGGGTCAGACCAGGGGTCCCTCCAGTCCAGCCTCCTGTCTCACACAGGGGCAGCCAGTTCCTCTGGAGGGCCAGCAACAGGGCAGAGAGGCCGAGGCCTTCCTAAGGACATCAGGAGAGCCCTGCTGGGTCAGACCAGGGAGGGTCCATCCAGTCCAGCCTCCTGTCTCACACAGGGGCCAGCCAGTTCCTCTGGAGGGCCAGCAACAGGGCAGAGAGGCCGAGGCCTTCCTAAGGACATCAAGAGAGCCCTGCTGGGTCAGACCAGGGGTCCATCCAGTCCAGCCTCCCATCTCACACAGGGGCCAGCCAGTTCCTCTGGAGGGCCAGCAACAGGGCAGAGAGGCCGAGGCCTTCCTAAGGACATCAAGAGAGCCCTGCTGGGTCAGACCAGGGGTCCATCCAGTCCAGCCTCCCATCTCACACAGGGGCCAGCCAGTTCCTCTGGAGGGCCAGCAACAGGGCAGAGAGGCCGAGGCCTTCCTAAGGACATCAAGAGAGCCCTGCTGGGTCAGACCAGGGGTCCATCCAGTCCAGCCTCCTCTCTCACACAGGGGCCAGCCAGTTCCTCTGGAGGACCAGCAACAGGGCAGAGAGGCCGAGGCCTTCCTAAGAGCATCGGGAGAGCCCTGCTGGGTCAGACCAGGGTTCCATCCAGTCCAGCCTCCTGTCTCACACAGGGGCCAGCCAGTTCCTCTGGAGGACCAGCAACAGGGCAGAGAGGCCGAGGCCTTCCTAAGGACATCACGAGAGCCCTGCTGGGTCAGACCAGGGGTCCCTCCAGTCCAGCCTCCTGTCTCACACAGGGGCAGCCAGTTCCTCTGGAGGGCCAGCAACAGGGCAGAGAGGCCGAGGCCTTCCTAAGGACATCAGGAGAGCCCTGCTGGGTCAGACCAGGGAGGGTCCATCCAGTCCAGCCTCCTGTCTCACACAGGGGCCAGCCAGTTCCTCTGGAGGGCCAGCAACAGGGCAGAGAGGCCGAGGCCTTCCTAAGGACATCAAGAGAGCCCTGCTGGGTCAGACCAGGGGTCCATCCAGTCCAGCCTCCCATCTCACACAGGGGCCAGCCAGTTCCTCTGGAGGGCCAGCAACAGGGCAGAGAGGCCGAGGCCTTCCTAAGGACATCAAGAGAGCCCTGCTGGGTCAGACCAGGGGTCCATCCAGTCCAGCCTCCCATCTCACACAGGGGCCAGCCAGTTCCTCTGGAGGGCCAGCAACAGGGCAGAGAGGCCGAGGCCTTCCTAAGGACATCAAGAGAGCCCTGCTGGGTCAGACCAGGGGTCCATCCAGTCCAGCCTCCCATCTCACACAGGGGCCAGCCAGTTCCTCTGGAGGGCCAGCAACAGGGCAGAGAGGCCGAGGCCTTCCTAAGGACATCAAGAGAGCCCTGCTGGGTCAGACCAGGGGTCCATCCAGTCCAGCCTCCCGTCTCACTCAGGGGCCAGCCAGTTCCTCTGGAGGGCCAGCAACAGGGCAGAGAGGCCGAGGCCTTCCGAAGGACATCAGGAGAGCCCTGCTGGGTCAGACCAGGGGTCCATCCAGTCCAGCCTCCTGTCTCACACAGGGGCCAGCCAGTTCCTCTGGAGGGCCAGCAACAGGGCAGAGAGGCCGAGGCCTTCCGAAGGACATCAGGAGAGCCCTGCTGGGTCAGACCAGGGGTCCATCCAGTCCAGCCTCCTCTCTCACACAGGGGCCAGCCAGTTCCTCTGGAGGGCCAGCAACAGGGCAGAGAGGCCGAGGCCTTCCGAAGGACATCAGGAGAGCCCTGCTGGGTCAGACCAGGGGTCCACCCAGTCCAGCCTCCCGTCTCACACAGGGGCCAGCCAGTTCCTCTGGAGGGCCAGCAACAGGGCAGAGAGGCCGAGGCCTTCCGAAGGACATCAGGAGAGCCCTGCTGGGTCAGACCAGGGGTCCATCCAGTCCAGCCTCCTCTCTCACACAGGGGCCAGCCAGTTCCTCTGGAGGGCCAGCAACAGGGCAGAGAGGCCGAGGCCTTCCTAAGGACATCAGGAGAGCCCTGCTGGGTCAGACCAGGGGTCCATCCAGTCCAGCCTCCCGTCTCACTCAGGGGCCAGCCAGTTCCTCTGGAGGGCCAGCAACAGGGCAGAGAGGCCGAGGCCTTCCGAAGGACATCAGGAGAGCCCTGCTGGGTCAGACCAGGGGTCCATCCAGTCCAGCCTCCTGTCTCACACAGGGGCCAGCCAGTTCCTCTGGAGGGCCAGCAACAGGGCAGAGAGGCCGAGGCCTTCCGAAGGACATCAGGAGAGCCCTGCTGGGTCAGACCAGGGGTCCCTCCAGTCCAGCCTCCTCTCTCACACAGGGGCCAGCCAGTTCCTCTGGAGGGCCAGCAACAGGGCAGAGAGACCGAGGCCTTCCTAAGGACATCAGGAGAGCCCTGCTGGATGAGACCAGAGAGGGTCCATCCAGTCCAGCCTCCTGTCTCACACAGGGGCCAGCCAGTTCCTCTGCTGGGTCAGACCAGGGGTCCCTCCATTCCAGCCTCCTGTCTCACACAGGGGCCAGCCAGTTCCTCTGGAGGGCCAGCAACAGGGGAGAGAGGCCGAGGCCTTCCTAAGGACATCAGGAGAGCCCTGCTGGGTCAGACCAGGGGTCCATCCAGTCCAGCCTCCTGTCTCACACAGGGGCCAGCCAGTTCCTCTGGAGGGCCAGCAACAGGGCAGATAGGCCGAGGCCTTCCTAAGGACATCAGGAGAGCCCTGCTGGGTCAGACCAGGGGTCCATCCAGTCCAGCCTCCTGTCTCACACAGGGGCCAGCCAGTTCCTCTGCAGGGCCAGCAACAGGGCAGAGAGGCCGAGGCCTTCCTAAGGACATCAGGAGAGCCCTGCTGGGTCAGACCAGGGGTCCATCCAGTCCAGCCTCCTCTCTCACACAGGGGCCAGCCAGTTCCTCTGGAGGGCCAGCAACAGGGCAGAGAGGCCGAGGCCTTCCTAAGGACATCAGGAGAGCCCTGCTGGGTCAGACCAGGGGTCCATCCAGTCCAGCCTCCCGTCTCACTCAGGGGCCAGCCAGTTCCTCTGGAGGGCCAGCAACAGGGCAGAGAGGCCGAGGCCTTCCGAAGGACATCAGGAGAGCCCTGCTGGGTCAGACCAGGGGTCCATCCAGTCCAGCCTCCTCTCTCACACAGGGGCCAGCCAGTTCCTCTGGAGGGCCAGCAACAGGGCAGAGAGGCCGAGGCCTTCCTAAGGACATCAGGAGAGCCCTGCTGGGTCAGACCAGGGGTCCATCCAGTCCAGCCTCCCGTCTCACTCAGGGGCCAGCCAGTTCCTCTGGAGGGCCAGCAACAGGGCAGAGAGGCCGAGGCCTTCCGAAGGACATCAGGAGAGCCCTGCTGGGTCAGACCAGGGGTCCATCCAGTCCAGCCTCCTGTCTCACACAGGGGCCAGCCAGTTCCCCTGGAGGGCCAGCAACAGGGCAGAGAGGCCGAGGCCTTCCGAAGGACATCAGGAGAGCCCTGCTGGGTCAGACCAGGGGTCCCTCCAGTCCAGCCTCCTCTCTCACACAGGGGCCAGCCAGTTCCTCTGGAGGGCCAGCAACAGGGCAGAGAGACCGAGGCCTTCCTAAGGACATCAGGAGAGCCCTGCTGGGTCAGACCAGGGGTCCATCCAGTCCAGCCTCCTGTCTCACACAGGGGCCAGCCAGTTCCTCTGGAGGGCCAGCAACAGGGCAGAGAGGCCGAGGCCTTCCTAAGGACATCAGGAGAGCCCTGCTGGGTCAGACCAGGGGTCCATCCAGTCCAGCCTCCTGTCTCACACAGGGGCCAGCCAGTTCCTCTGGAGGGCCAGCAACAGGGCAGAGAGGCCGAGCCCTTCCTAAGGACATCAGGAGAGCCCTGCTGGGTCAGACCAGGGGTCCATCTAGTCCAGCCTCCTCTCTCACACAGGGGCCAGCCAGTTCCTCTGGAGGGCCAGCAACAGGGCAGAGAGGCCGAGCCCTTCCTAAGGACATCAGGAGAGCCCTGCTGGGTCAGACCAGGGGTCCATCTAGTCCAGCCTCCTGTCTCACACAGGGGCCAGCCAGTTCCTCTGGAGGGCCAGCAACAGGGCAGAGAGGCCGAGCCCTTCCTAAGGACATCAGGAGAGCCCTGCTGGGTCAGACCAGGGGTCCATCCAGTCCAGCCTCCTGTCTCACACAGGGGCCAGCCAGTTCCTCTGGAGGGCCAGCAACAGGGCAGAGAGGCCGAGCCCTTCCTAAGGACATCAGGGGAGCCCTGCTGGGTCAGACCAGTGAGGGTCCATCCAGTCCAGCATCCCGTCTCACACAGGGGCCAGCCAGTTCCTCTGGAGGGCCAGCAACAGGGCAGAGAGGCCGAGGCCTTCCTAAGGACATCAGGAGAGCCCTGCTGGGTAAGACCAGGGGTCCATCCAGTCCAGCCTCCTGTCTCACACAGGGGCCAGCCAGTTCCTCTGGAGGGCCAGCAACAGGGCAGAGAGGCCGAGGCCTTCCTAAGGACATCAGGAGAGCCCTGCTGGGTCAGACCAGGGGTCCATCCAGTCCAGCCTCCTGTCTCACACAGGGGCCAGCCAGTTCCTCTGGAGGGCCAGCAACAGGGCAGAGAGGCCGAGGCCTTCCTAAGGACATCAGGAGAGCCCTGCTGGGTCAGACCAGGGGTCCATCCAGTCCAGCCTCCTGTCTCACACAGGGGCCAGCCAGTTCCTCTGGAGGGCCAGCAACAGGGCAGAGAGGCCGAGGCCTTCCTAAGGACATCAGGAGAGCCCTGCTGGGTCAGACCAGGGGTCCATCCAGTCCAGCCTCCTGTCTCACACAGGGGCCAGCCAGTTCCTCTGGAGGGCCAGCAACAGGGCAGAGAGGCCGAGGCCTTCCTAAGGACATCAGAGGAGCCCTGCTGGGTCAGACCAGGGGTCCATCCAGTCCAGCCTCCTGTCTCACACAGGGGCCAGCCAGTTCCTCTGGAGGGCCAGCAACAGGGCAGAGAGGCCGAGCCCTTCCTAAGGACATCAGGAGAGCCCTGCTGGGTCAGACCAGGGGTCCATCCAGTCCAGCCTCCTGTCTCACACAGGGGCCAGCCAGTTCCTCTGGAGGGCCAGCAACAGGGCAGAGAGGCCGAGCCCTTCCTAAGGACATCAGGGGAGCCCTGCTGGGTCAGACCAGTGAGGGTCCATCCAGTCCAGCATCCCGTCTCACACAGGGGCCAGCCAGTTCCTCTGGAGGGCCAGCAACAGGGCAGAGAGGCCGAGGCCTTCCTAAGGACATCAGGAGAGCCCTGCTGGGTCAGACCAGGGGTCCATCCAGTCCAGCCTCCTGTCTCACACAGGGGCCAGCCAGTTCCTCTGG
Source organism: Paroedura picta (assembly GCF_049243985.1). Lineage (NCBI taxonomy): Eukaryota > Metazoa > Chordata > Lepidosauria > Squamata > Gekkonidae > Paroedura > Paroedura picta. Next base: position 185,241,061 of record NC_135370.1, on the reverse strand, counting down.
AGGGCCAGCAACAGGGCAGAGAGGCCGAGGCCTTCCTAAGGACATCAGGAGAGCCCTGCTGGGTCAGACCAGGGGTCCATCCAGTCCAGCCTCCTGTCTCACACAGGGGCCAGCCAGTTCCTCTGGAGGGCCAGCAACAGGGCAGAGAGGCCGAGGCCTTCCTAAGGACATCAGAGGAGCCCTGCTGGGTCAGACCAGGGGTCCATCCAGTCCAGCCTCCTGTCTCACACAGGGGACAGCCAGTTCCTCTGAAGGGCCAGCAACAGGGCAGAGAGGCCAAGGCCTTCCTAAGGACATCAGGAGAGCCCTGCTGGGTCAGACCAGGGGTCCATCCAGTCCAGCCTCCTGTCTCACACAGGGGACAGCCAGTTCCTCTGGAGGGCCAGCAACAGGGCAGAGAGGCCGAGGCCTTCCTAAGGACATCAGGGGAGCCCTGCTGGGTCAGACCAGGGGTCCCTCCAGTCCAGCCTCCTGTCTCACACAGGGGCCAGCCAGTTCCTCTGCAGGGCCAAAAACAGGGCAGAGAGGCAGAGGCCTTCCTAAGGACATCAGGGGAGCCCTGCTGGGTCAGACCAGGGGTCCCTCCAGTCCAGCCTCCTGTCTCACACAGGGGCCAGCCAGTTCCTCTGCAGGGCCAAAAACAGGGCAGAGAGGCAGAGGCCTTCCTAAGGACATCAGGGGAGCCCTGCTGGATCAGACCAGGGGTCCCTCCAGTCCAGCCTCCTGTCTCACACAGGGGCCAGCCAGTTCCTCTGCAGGGCCAAAAACAGGGCAGAGAGGCAGAGGCCTTCCTAAGGACATCAGGAGAGCCCTGCTGGGTCAGACCAGGGGTCCATCCAGTCCAGCCTCCTGTCTCACACAGGGGCCAGCCAGTTCCTCTGGAGGGCCAGCAACAGGGCAGAGAGGCCGAGGCCTTCCTAAGGACATCAGGAGAGCCCTGCTGGGTCAGACCAGGGGTCCATCCACTCCAGCCTCCTGTCTCACCCAGGGGCCAGCCAGTTCCTCTGGAGGGCCAGCAACAGGGCAGAGAGGCCGAGGCCTTCCTAAGGACATCAGGGGAGCCCTGCTGGGTCAGACCAGGGGTCCATCCAGTCCAGCCTCCTGCCTCACACAGGGGCCAGCCAGTTCCTCTGGAGGGCCAGCAACAGGGCAGAGAGGCCGAGGCCTTCCTAAGGACATCAGGAGAGCCCTGCTGGGTCAGACCAGGGGTCCATCCAGTCCAGCCTCCTGCCTCACACAGGGGCCAGCCAGTTCCTCTGGAGGGCCAGCAACAGGGCAGAGAGGCTGAGGCCTTCCTAAGAACATCAGGAGAGCCCTGCTGGGTCAGACCAGGGTCCATCCAGTCCAGCCTCCTGTCTCACACAGGGGCCAGCCAGTTCCTCTGCAGGGCCAAAAACAGGGCAGAGAGGCAGAGGCCTTCCTAAGGACATCAGGGGAGCCCTGCTGGGTCAGACCAGGGGTCCCTCCAGTCCAGCCTCCTGTCTCACACAGGGGCCAGCCAGTTCCTCTGCAGGGCCAAAAACAGGGCAGAGAGGCAGAGGCCTTCCTAAGGACATCAGGGGAGCCCTGCTGGATCAGACCAGGGGTCCCTCCAGTCCAGCCTCCTGTCTCACACAGGGGCCAGCCAGTTCCTCTGCAGGGCCAGCAACAGGGCAGAGAGGCCGAGGCCTTCCTAAGGACATCAGGAGAGCCCTGCTGGGTCAGACCAGGGGTCCATCCAGTCCAGCCTCCTGTCTCACACAGGGGCCAGCCAGTTCCTCTGGAGGGCCAGCAACAGGGCAGAGAGGCCGAGGCCTTCCTAAGGACATCAGGAGAGCCCTGCTGGGTCAGACCAGGGGTCCATCCAGTCCAGCCTCCTGTCTCACACAGGGGCCAGCCAGTTCCTCTGGAGGGCCAGCAACAGGGCAGAGAGGCCGAGGCCTTCCTAAGGACATCAGGAGAGCCCTGCTGGGTCAGACCAGGGGTCCATCCAGTCCAGCCTCCTGTCTCACACAGGGGCCAGCCAGTTCCTCTGGAGGGCCAGCAACAGGGCAGAGAGGCCGAGGCCTTCCTAAGGACATCAGAGGAGCCCTGCTGGGTCAGACCAGGGGTCCATCCAGTCCAGCCTCCTGTCTCACACAGGGGCCAGCCAGTTCCTCTGGAGGGCCAGCAACAGGGCAGAGAGGCCGAGCCCTTCCTAAGGACATCAGGAGAGCCCTGCTGGGTCAGACCAGGGGTCCATCCAGTCCAGCCTCCTGTCTCACACAGGGGCCAGCCAGTTCCTCTGGAGGGCCAGCAACAGGGCAGAGAGGCCGAGCCCTTCCTAAGGACATCAGGGGAGCCCTGCTGGGTCAGACCAGTGAGGGTCCATCCAGTCCAGCATCCCGTCTCACACAGGGGCCAGCCAGTTCCTCTGGAGGGCCAGCAACAGGGCAGAGAGGCCGAGGCCTTCCTAAGGACATCAGGAGAGCCCTGCTGGGTCAGACCAGGGGTCCATCCAGTCCAGCCTCCTGTCTCACACAGGGGCCAGCCAGTTCCTCTGGAGGGCCAGCAACAGGGCAGAGAGGCCGAGGCCTTCCTAAGGACATCAGGAGAGCCCTGCTGGGTCAGACCAGGGGTCCATCCAGTCCAGCCTCCTGTCTCACACAGGGGCCAGCCAGTTCCTCTGGAGGGCCAGCAACAGGGCAGAGAGGCCGAGGCCTTCCTAAGGACATCAGAGGAGCCCTGCTGGGTCAGACCAGGGGTCCATCCAGTCCAGCCTCCTGTCTCACACAGGGGACAGCCAGTTCCTCTGAAGGGCCAGCAACAGGGCAGAGAGGCCAAGGCCTTCCTAAGGACATCAGGAGAGCCCTGCTGGGTCAGACCAGGGGTCCATCCAGTCCAGCCTCCTGTCTCACACAGGGGACAGCCAGTTCCTCTGGAGGGCCAGCAACAGGGCAGAGAGGCCGAGGCCTTCCTAAGGACATCAGGGGAGCCCTGCTGGGTCAGACCAGGGGTCCCTCCAGTCCAGCCTCCTGTCTCACACAGGGGCCAGCCAGTTCCTCTGCAGGGCCAAAAACAGGGCAGAGAGGCAGAGGCCTTCCTAAGGACATCAGGGGAGCCCTGCTGGGTCAGACCAGGGGTCCCTCCAGTCCAGCCTCCTGTCTCACACAGGGGCCAGCCAGTTCCTCTGCAGGGCCAAAAACAGGGCAGAGAGGCAGAGGCCTTCCTAAGGACATCAGGGGAGCCCTGCTGGATCAGACCAGGGGTCCCTCCAGTCCAGCCTCCTGTCTCACACAGGGGCCAGCCAGTTCCTCTGCAGGGCCAAAAACAGGGCAGAGAGGCAGAGGCCTTCCTAAGGACATCAGGAGAGCCCTGCTGGGTCAGACCAGGGGTCCATCCAGTCCAGCCTCCTGTCTCACACAGGGGCCAGCCAGTTCCTCTGGAGGGCCAGCAACAGGGCAGAGAGGCCGAGGCCTTCCTAAGGACATCAGGAGAGCCCTGCTGGGTCAGACCAGGGGTCCATCCACTCCAGCCTCCTGTCTCACCCAGGGGCCAGCCAGTTCCTCTGGAGGGCCAGCAACAGGGCAGAGAGGCCGAGGCCTTCCTAAGGACATCAGGGGAGCCCTGCTGGGTCAGACCAGGGGTCCATCCAGTCCAGCCTCCTGCCTCACACAGGGGCCAGCCAGTTCCTCTGGAGGGCCAGCAACAGGGCAGAGAGGCCGAGGCCTTCCTAAGGACATCAGGAGAGCCCTGCTGGGTCAGACCAGGGGTCCATCCAGTCCAGCCTCCTGCCTCACACAGGGGCCAGCCAGTTCCTCTGGAGGGCCAGCAACAGGGCAGAGAGGCTGAGGCCTTCCTAAGAACATCAGGAGAGCCCTGCTGGGTCAGACCAGGGTCCATCCAGTCCAGCCTCCTGTCTCACACAGGGGCCAGCCAGTTCCTCTGCAGGGCCAAAAACAGGGCAGAGAGGCAGAGGCCTTCCTAAGGACATCAGGGGAGCCCTGCTGGGTCAGACCAGGGGTCCCTCCAGTCCAGCCTCCTGTCTCACACAGGGGCCAGCCAGTTCCTCTGCAGGGCCAAAAACAGGGCAGAGAGGCAGAGGCCTTCCTAAGGACATCAGGGGAGCCCTGCTGGATCAGACCAGGGGTCCCTCCAGTCCAGCCTCCTGTCTCACACAGGGGCCAGCCAGTTCCTCTGCAGGGCCAAAAACAGGGCAGAGAGGCAGAGGCCTTCCTAAGGACATCAGGAGAGCCCTGCTGGGTCAGACAAGGGGTCCATCCAGTCCAGCCTCCTGTCTCCCACAGGGACCAGCCAGTTCCTCTGGAGGGCCAGCAACAGGGCAGAGAGGCCGAGGCCTTCCTAAGAGCATCAGGGGAGCCCTGCTGGGTCAGACCAGGGGTCCATCCAGTCCAGCCTCCTGTCTCACACAGGGGCCAGCCAGTTCCTCTGGAGGGCCAGCAACAGGGCAGAGAGGCCGAGGCCTTCCTAAGGACATCAGGAGAGCCCTGCTGGGTCAGACCAGGGGTCCCTCCAGTCCAGCCTCCTGTCTCACACAGGGGCCAGCCAGTCCCTCTGGAGGGCCAGCAACAGGGCAGAGAGGCCGAGGCCTTCCTAAGGACATCAGGGGAGCCCTGCTGGGTCAGACCAGGGGTCCATCCAGTCCAGACTCCTGTCTCACACAGGGGCCAGCCAGTTCCTCTGGAGGGCCAACAACAGAGCAGAGAGACCGAGGCCTTCCTAAGGACATCAGGAGAGCCCTGCTGGGTCAGACCAGGGGTCCCTCCAGTCCAGCCTCCTGTCTCACACAGGGGCCAGCCAGTTCCTCTGGAGGGCCAGCAACAGGGCAGAGAGGCCGAGGCCTTCCTAAGGACATCAGGAGAGCCCTGCTGGGTCAGACCAGGGGTCCCTCCAGTCCAGCCTCCTGTCTCACACAGGGGCCAGCCAGTCCCTCTGGAGGGCCAGCAACAGGGCAGAGAGGCCGAGGCCTCCCTAAGGACATCAGGAGAGCCCTGCTGGGTCAGACCAGGGAGGGTCCATCCAGTCCAGCCTCCTGCCTCACACAGGGGCCAGCCAGTTCCTCTGGAGGGCCAGCAACAGGGCAGAGAGGCCGAGGCCTTCCTAAGGACATCAGGAGAGCCCTGCTGGGTCAGACCAGGGGTCCATCCAGTCCAGCCTCCTGTCTCACACAGGGGCCAGCCAGTCCCTCTGGAGGGCCAGCAACAGGGCAGAGAGGCCGAGGCCTTCCTAAGGACATCAGGAGAGCCCTGCTGGGTCAGACCAGGGAGGGTCCATCCAGTCCATCCTCCTGCCTCACACAGGGGCCAGCCAGTTCCTCTGGAGGGCCAGCAACAGGGCAGAGAGGCCGAGGCCTTCCTAAGGACATCAGGAGAGCCCTGCTGGGTCAGATCAGGGAGGGTCCATCCAGTCCAGCCTCCTGTCTCACACAGGGGCCAGCCAGTTCCTCTGGAAGTCCCTGATGTTGCCTCCTGGCTCTCAGATTCCGATGCTTAATGGCTTTGAATGCAGAGTTTTCCTTCTTCACCCCTGGCAACTGCACACTGATTGCAAAGGGGGGTGCAGTTCAAGGCAGGCCACCCTTAACTCGATCTCCTCGAGCCCCTGCTTAACTCGAGCCCCTGCTCCCTACCCCCCACCCGGTTGTACCCAGAAAAAGGTCCATCACCCAGTAGGTGCTCCTGGCTCCGTTCTGTGGATGCTCTCCAGACATTCATGCCTGCGGTTATGGGAGGGGGAAGGATGCTCTCTGCTCCCGTCTGATGTGGTATCAGGCGAGTGGACTTCCATCCCAAGCCTGCAGGCACACACGCAAAGCCACACGCACATTTTGCACGTGAATGAAAGTCCCTCTCAGGGCTGGTTGTAATTGATTGGGCTTGCTGGCAGGATTAATGTGCCTGATGCGGTTATGCCTCTCCTCAGCAGCCGCTCACCGGTCCTGAAGGCGAAAGGGCCCCTTGGCTTGTAGGCACTGTGGCCGGACTGCATGTGCCTGGGACGCCAGACGGGAGGTGTGAAGGGCCTGCTCTTGTGCGCTCTGCATGCACGCCCAGAGCCTCCCGCCAGGGCTTTGAGGGAGCCTCACAATAGCTCCAGGCTGAGCCTTGAATAGTTTCCAGCGCTGACCTTTCAGAGTTTGATTTATTTGTGACCCAGTAAAAGGTTCAGTCAGTGTGCAGAACTGCATTGCAGGCTGTTTCTTGGGGAAGAGGTGCCGGCCAAGACGCAGTGACAACTTTGGATTCGGCATCTCTTTGCCCAGTCAGACGTTACAGCTTGAAGACTCGGCACCCCAGCACCCCCAGCACCCCCCCCAGGCCCCAAGCGGGACTCCTTTGGGAGGCTCAGCAGCAGCAGCAGAGGAAGAGGAAGAGGAAGAGGAAGAGGAAGAGGAAGAGGAAGAGGAAGAGGAAGAGGAAGAAGAGTTGGCTCTTATATGCCACTTTTCTCTACCCGAAGGAGGCTCAAAGCGGCTTACAGTCACCTTCCCTTCCTCTTCCCACAACAGACACCCTGTGAGGGAGGGGAGGCTGAGAGAGCCCTGATATTACTGAAGAAGAAGAGTTGGTTCTTATATGCTGCTTTTCTCTACCCAAAGGAGGCTCAAAGCGGCTTACAGTCGCCTTCCCATTCCTCTCCCCACAACAGACACCCTGTGGGGTGGGTGAGGCTGAGGGAGCCCTGATATCACTGCCTGGTCAGAACAGTTTTATCAGTGCCGCGGCGAGCCCAAGGTCACCCAGCTGGATGCATGTGGGGGAGTGCAGAATTGAACCCGGCTCAACAGATTAGAAGTCCGCAGTCCTAACCACTGCACCAAACTGGCTCCAAACTGAAGGGGCCACACAGGCCATCTAGTCCCACCCCCTGCTCTATGCAGGGTCAGCCCAGAGCATCCTAAAGCACAGGTCCCTTGCCGCCGGACTGACTAATCGGGAAGAGCATTCAGAGTGCAGCAGGCTTATTTACTAGTATTGGTGTATTTGGTTTTTCGCACCTAAATGCAGAACTTGACCTTTGTCCCTATTGGACTTCATTTTATACGGTTTAGCCCACTTCTCGAGCCTATCAAGGTCATCCTCAGCCGAAGGAGGCCAGGACTGCTGGGGGGGGGGCGCGGGTAGGGTTGCCATATCCAGGCAGGGAAACTCATGGAGACTGAGAGATGGGGCCTAAGGAGAACAGGGACCTCAGTGGGAAATAGTGTCTTGTAAGCCACTGTCCAGAGGGGCAGTGGTTAAGAGCAGTGATCTCTAACACGGAGAAGGGGTTTGATTCGCCCAGTTTTTCTCCCCATGCAGCCAGAGTGACGACCTGGGGCTCATCACAGTCCCGTTAGAGCTGTTCTCCCAGAGCAGTTTCTCTCAGCTCTTTCAGCCCCACCTCCCTCACAGGGTGTCTGTTGTGGGGAGAGGAAAGGGAAGGTGACTGTAAGCCGCTTTGAGACTCCTTCGGGTAGAGAAAAGCGGCATATAAGAACCAACTCTTCTTCTTCTTCAGTAATCTCAGGGCTCTCTCAGCCTCACCCACCTCACAGGGTCTCTGTTGTGGGGAGAGGAAGGGAAGGTGATTGGAAGCCGCTTTGAGACTCCTTTGGGTAGAGAAAAGCGGCATATAAGAACCAACTCTTGTTCTTCTTCTTCAGTAATCTCAGGGCTCTCTCAGCCTCCCCTCCCTCACAGGGGGTCTGTTGTGGGGAGAGGAAAGGGAAGGCGACTGGAAGCCGCTTTGAGCCTCCTTCGGGTAGGGAAAAGCGGCATTTAAGAACCAACTCTTCTTCTTCTTCAGTAATCTCAGGGCTCTCTCAGCCTCCCCTCCCTCACAGGGGGTCTGTTGTGGGGAGAGGAAAGGGAAGGCGACTGGAAGCCGCTTTGAGCCTCCTCCTCCTCCTCCTCCTCCTCCTCCTCCTCCTCCAAACAGGCCACAGGCAGAGCAAGACCCCTTGGGTGCATCTCCGGGCGGCTGCTGAGGCTGGCCTCCGGGGTTCCCGAGCCCTCTGCTGCTCTGCCCCGCCTGCCTCCTCGGGGCTTGGGCCGGTCCTGCCAGCCGCTCCCCTTCCTTTCCGCGAGGGAAGCCATGCTGGAGTCTCAGCGCTGGGGCTGCTGCCGCTCATTTGGCTCAGATTCCAGCCCCCTAATTGAACAGGAAAATGCATTTTGGAGGCGATGGCATCTCAAAGTGCCGTTGCTACTTTTAAGCAGACAATTTATTTCCTCACGCGTGTGACTCCATCCAGGGAGAAAGAAGCGGCGAGAGATTTATACTGTCAGCTGAATTCCTCAGATGGAGAGGCCGGCCGGCCGGGGGACGGAGGCAAAGGCCTCCCTGCTGCTGTAGCTTTTCCTTGCAGCCTTGAGGGAGAATCTGTGGAATGGACCATCGGAGAGTTTGCAGCTGGTGAGTGAGCAAGGAGGCCGGATGGGGGTGGGGAGCTGCCCGGACATCTGGAAAGTGCCCATAAATGCCGGGGGGAGGGGGTTGCCAACCACTGAGTGGGGGCTGGTTGGAGAGGAAGTACAGGCATGACACACATTTTTGTGGTTCAGTTTACGGCTGACGCATTGACACATATATGGCTTTGCAAATTGAGCCCCTGTGTATTGGTTCATGAGCCATTTAAGTCCCTCCTTTCTGCTCCCCTCCAAAGCACCGAGGAACAGAAAGCAGAGGCTGGAATGCTCCCCAGCCATTTCACCCCCTGTTCCCGTTCCCCTTGGCTTTTAACAGATTAGGGTCTCTTGAAGCCTTGGCGCTGGTGAACAGCAGTCCGAAAGAGAAACTGGGGGAGACATTTTGGAGGACCAAGTTCAAAACATTTTATTTATCTTATTATTTAAATGTACTGACCACCACTCCTGGGCCAAGCTGGCTCATGGCAGTTTACAATAAAACTCCCATTAAATATTGATAAAAATCACAAAACTTCCTGGTGGCAGAACCCATCTGCCTCCCTCCCCCCTCAGTCCAACGACCCCCACCCCCATCCAACCCCCGTCCTCTTGGGGAGGGGAGCATTTCCGTCCCTCGATGTGGATTTCCCCTCCACCCTCTACTTCTTTCAAAGCCATAGGAATGGATTCGATGTCCATAACGCCTGGGGCCCTCTGCTAAGAACCGGGAAGGAGAATGGAGGCCAGATTTTTCATTCCAATTGCAACTGGGCCTGGAAGAAGCTGCCCTGCAAAGATCAGCCCTTGAAGCCCCAGCATGGCACCCATTCCCAAATCAGGGTTGGATCCTTATAGACAATTTGCCCCCTGCGTCCGGAGAGGCCATCTGACTAAAGCAGAAAGGCCAGTGACTGACGGAGCAAGGCAAGAGGCAGAGGGACAGTTCCTCTCCGTGCTGCCCGGGCAGTTCCTGCCTCCTCCGACTGTCGATTGTCGCCTGCAGAGAATCTTTGAAGCGGCTCCTTTGGAATCCGCAGTCACGGCCTCAGGACGTGTTTCTCCACTGCAAGGAACAGCTTTTTAAAGTATTGCAAAGACTCCGGAGTAAGTTTTCCTGGTGACACTTTCCAGTGGACATTTTTCTTGTGCTGTTTCCCGCTGGGGTGAAAACACTGGCTCCAAGACCTAATTCCTTTTTTCTTTTTTTGCCAGCCTCCGTTTTACCAAGGAAAACTTAAGACCCCCTCAAGTGGATCGAGGATCCGAAAAGGTTAAAAGAATATGAACATAAGCGTTCCACAAAAAAAAAATTAGAAATATTAAAATCAAAATTGGTCTTTATTTACAAAGATGACCCAAAATACGAAAAATCCTCAAGGACACACAGGAATTGATGAAATGTAATAGAGGTCTGGAGCACAGGTATTTCCCCCTGGATGGACGCTTTTAGTTGTCTGACCACTCAAGGAGGTGGTAGTGTCAAAATGTGCCAGGCTTGGCCCACTGGGTCTTCAGTGTGCTATTGGTTGAAAGGATTTTACCTGAGGCCCCTGTGTGAGGCAGGATGCTTGGCTAGATGGACCCTCACTGGTCTGACCCAGCAGGGCTCTCCTGGTGTGCTCATGTCCTTATACCAGGTTGTCCTCCATAACCATAACCACCCCACCCCACCGCTCCCAATTTCCCTTCCCTGCTCCTCTAGATCACAGCACGGTGAGAAGGCATAGTCCAGAGTCTTAAAGGGATGACGGGGTACAGGCATTCTTCTTGGCAGGCCTTAACAAGTTGCAATCTGGGAGGAGAAAGCCTTCTCCAAGGCAAAGAAGGACTCCAGACATTTAGGGCACAACTTCCCGGAAGGTCAAAGGAATTCATCATCCACGCAGGAACGCCGGGCCCAAGGTGGCCTTGAACGGGACTGTTGCTTCCCCCTCCCCTCCCCTCCCCCTGCCTTCCTGGACTGTGCTTGGCAAACCGCAGCAACAAAACTGCATCCATCTGCTGCAGAAGCTGTCTGGCAGACGTGACATCCGATCGGGGCACTCAGGGATGCAGCCTCCCCCCCCCCTCCCCACAACTGCATTCGTCCTTCAGGGGTTAAATAGCATCTTCAATTATCGGGCCATAAATAGCAGCATCTCTTACTCTTGTCCTATAAGCAAACCACTCCCTTCCCTGCAGGAGCTTCGTCTTCCCAAGACCGCCCTCTAGTGGAGCCTGCGGCTGCAGCCTCATCCCTCTCGTGCCTCCCAGCCTCTCCTCGGCCTCTTTTGCAAATCCTGTAACCCCGCTGGGATCCTATAACCCCGCTGGGATCCTATAACCCCGCTGGTGCAAGACGGGAATCCCCTACAGCAGGCTGCAGGGCAACTGCAGGGCAGAGAAATCACAACAGTGGTGTGATTGTGCAGAACATGATTGGGAAGCATAGCTGTGGACAAGCCTACCCAGGGTCCCTTTCACAGTTTGGGTTCTTACCTTTAAGGGCATCCACGGACGGGGCCCTGCATATCTGAAGAACCTCCTGTCTCCTTATGCCCCACACAAGGCTCTGCACTCTGCACTTTTTAGTCCTTGCCCTACCGCCTGGAATGAGCTCCAGGAAGACCTGATGGCCCCGTCAGATGGAGCTCTTCCACCAGACATTTGGCTGAGTCCGGGTTGCAGAAGATCGAGGGTCCCTCCTCCTCAGAACACCCTGAACATCTAGGGCAGTCTGTCCCCAGCTCCCGAGATGGGTGGTCAGTGGGTGCGGGGGGTATTGGACTGGGGGGGGGGGGGAGGATATCCGATGGGTTGTGCCGCATGGGGATTTATTATTGTATTAATGTTTATTGGGATTTTATTGTGAACTGCCATGAGCCAACATGGCCTGGGAGTGGCGGTCAATAAATATAAATAATACAATTAATAATAAATAAAAATCAGAATCTCCAAACAAAGGCATTGGATACTGCTTTTAAAAACAGGCCCAAAGGCTGCTTGGCTGGTTTATTTCTGGATTTATATCCCATCACTTCTCTGGGGACTCGTGGCAGTTTACAATAAAACATTCATCATTTACTAATACCCCAGTAAACCCCCTAAACTAACCATCCAAGAATGGCAGCCAAAAAGATACCCTCCCCCTCCTGAGCAGACTAACCAGTTTTGGGCACCCCAGTTGAAGAGGGATGTAGACAAACTGGAGCATGTCCAGAGGAGGGAAACAAAGATGGTGAGGGGCTTGGAGACCAAGACGGATGAAGAAAGGCTGGGGGAGCTTGATCTGTTTAGCCTGGAGAGGAGACGACTGAGAGGGGATCTGACAACCATCTTCAAGTACTTAAAAGGCTGCCATGTAGAGGATGGAGCAGAATTGTTCTCTCTTGCCCCAGAGGGACAGACCAGAACCAAAGGGATGAAATTAATGCAAAAGAAATTCCATCTAAACATCCGGAAGACGTTCCTGACAGTCAGAGCGGTTTCTCAGTGGAACAGGCTTCCTCAGGAGGTGGTGGGTTCTCCATCTTTGGAAATTTTTAAGCTGAGGCTGGAGAGCCATCTGACGGAGAGGCTGATTCTGTGAAGGCTCAAGGGGGTGGCAGGGGACAGTGGATGAGCGAGAGGGTTGTGAGTGTCCTGCACAGTGCAGGGGGTTGGCCTAGATGACCCAGGAGGTCCCTTCCAACTCTGTTATTCTAGGATTCTATGACTCTGACCTATGGGTGGGATGTATTGGCCTTGGGGCTGCAGCCTGCGGAAGGGCTGTACATTGAGGGTTCCACCCTTGTTGCTTCTGGATGACTTCAGAATGGTCGGAAAGTGATCCTCCAGGATTGGATCGTCACCAATCAGCCAGCCCAGCGTGGTGGTTAAGAGCAGCAGCCCAGCGTGGTGGTTAAGAGCAGCAGCCCCCAACTGATCCCCCACTCCTCCTCCTCCTCCTCCTCCTCCACAGGCAGCCAGCAGGGTTACCTGAGGCCAGCCTCAGTTCTCACAGAGCTCTCTCAGCCCCACCAGCCTCACAGGGTGTCTGCTGTGGGGGGAGAGGGAAGGAGGGCGGTTCCTAAGCCACTTGGGGGCTCCTTCAGGTAGTAACAAGCAGGGTACAAAACCCAACTCTTTTTCTACATGCCGTTTGAATACTCAGCAAAGCCGTAGGGAGGGAATTTGGCCTCAACAAGTGCGCCGCTGCAGAGCCGAACAGAGGGAAGCTTGTTAAGCAAGAAGAAATCAAGATGCCAAATAACAGCGTCAAAGCACTTAGCTTTGAAGAAAGCTACAAATACCTTGGCATTTCCGAAGCTGACAACATCAAACATACCCAAGTTTAAAAACACGCAAACACACACACACACGCACACACACTGGGATATTACCAAAGAGTTAAAAAGATATTGTGAACAAAATTAAATTGAGGGAGCACAGTCAGGGCAGTTAACAGGTGGCTCTCCCAGCCCTGAGATCCACAGCTGGCATTATTGACTGAAAACAAGCAGAGCTGAAGCCATGGATGGCACCACTCACAAGAGAAGGGCAATGCATCCCCCGACACGCAAGGAGTGACGTTGGCCACCTTTACATGCAGAGAAAATCAGGTGGGAGTGGCCTCCTTCAAGTTAAGCAAGCCACTGGAGAAGAAGGTTAATGAGAAAATTAAAGCTTCTAGTTGAAGTGTAAAAGGCAGAGTTATTATGTTCCAAAGTACTGAAATCAAAACTCGCTTTGACAATGGGAAACAAAAATAGTTGCATGGGCAATATTTCAAAGACATAGAGAACAAAAGAAAAGAGTCCAGGGGGACCTGAAAGACTAACAACAAATTGTGGTGGGGAGAAATCCCTGCTCACTTATACCCATCTTGAGCTAGGATGTGAGTCCATTTGTGCCACTGTTTTGGAGAGTGGGGTGATTTCAGATACCAAGTCACAAGAACAAGTGAACGACAAGAGCAGGTGTGATTGGATTCGTCATAGTGCAGAAAGGTCATGTGGGCATGGAAAAATCAGCATTGGTAATGAGATAGGAAACCTAGGTCTAGATTCAGTCCAGGAGGATTTATTGTCTTGAGATTCGCTGCCAGTTGCAATTCAGCTTTAGAGAACAAAGATCATGGAAATACCTGGAAGTGGCTCCAAAATGGGCATTTGAAGAAAGAAACAGGAGGGCTCATTCGAGCTGCACGAGAGCAGACATTCAAAATGAATAGTATAAAAGCCAAGATTCATAAGACCACTGATGACAGCAAACATTTTCCTCGTTAACACATGAGAATGTATTTGTCATAGAATCCTAGAGTGGGAAGGGACCTCCAGGGTCATCTAGTCCAACCCCCTGCACTATGCAGGACACTCCCAACTACCTCATGGTGACCCCACCCAAAATATCCAGAATCCTCCTCCCATCCCACAGTGGCCATCAGCCATTCCCTGGGGAAGCAAGGAAGGGGCTCATGAGACAAACACTGGCACATCCCTACCTGCCCACCCACTCACCCTCTGCCCAAGTTCACCTGCCCAAGTGCAGAGTGCAGGGGGTTGAACTAGATGACCCAGGAGGTTCTTTCCAACTCTAGGATTCTACAAAATCAGCATTTCTGAATTTGAATGAGAGCTGGGCAACACTGAGAGTGGCGGTCCTTTGAACAATATTTCAGAGTGTATTTTAGACTATATTCAGCACACATTAGTTGGAGCATCATCTTATGGATATTCTTACCACACAGCAAGCCCTAATGTGACGGCAAAAGGCCAAGAGTAGGCAGTGAAACATCCTGAAGTCAGAAATGCATGCAGTTAGAAGAAGACCACAAAAATTATTATTATTAATAATTATTATTTATTATTATTATTGTTATTATTGTTATTATTGTTATTATTATTATTATTATTATTATTATTATTATTATTATTATTATTATTATTATTATTATTATATATTTCCCGCCTCTCCCAACAGGCTCGAGGCGGGTCACAACAACTAACCCCATTAAAATTCCCATTAAAACATCAATCTACTAACATGACGGCTAAAAATCCCATCCCTCCCCCAATTTTCAAAGAGGTGAAGAGGAAAGGATGGGGGAGTAGCGTACACTCCAACTCCTAGGGGGGGAGCGATGTCCCTGATTGGCTGACCCCGTCCTCAACCGTAGACATGGCGGAAGAGCTCAGACTGAAAAGGGGACGGGGTCGGGGACGACCAACAGGTTCTCACCTGCAGAACGTAAGGCCCTCCGGGGGGCATAGGGCGATAGGCGGTCCCTCAGGTATGTGGGTCCCAACCTGCATATGGCCTTGAAGGTTAAAACCAAAACCTTGAACCGGATCTGGGCAGCAATTGGCAGCCAATGCAGCTGCCTCAGCACCGGCTGGATGTGGGCCCTCCAAGGTGTGCCGGTGAGGATTTTGAACCAACTGTAGTTTCCGGACCAAGGACAAGGGAAGGCCCGCGTAGAGCGAGTTACAGAAATCTATTCTGGAGGTGACCGTTGCATGGATCACTGTGGCTAAGTGTTCGGGGGACAGGTAGGGCGCTAATAGTCGGGCCTGGCGAAGGTGGAAAAACGCCTGGCCCGCTACTTTTTTGACCTGAGCCTCCAAAGTCAGGGAGGCATCAATGGCCACACCCAAGTTCCTGGCCTGGGACGTGATGGTAAGTTGCGTCCCTGCCAGGGTGGGTAAGCGCGCTTCCTGGTCCTGCCCCCTACGTCCCAGCCACAGGACCTCCGTCTTGGAGGGGTTGAGTTTCAGGCGACTCTGCTCGAACCATTCTGTCACTGCTTCCAAACATCTGGCGAATGGTTCCGGGGGGGGGAGTCCGGGTGGCCGTCCATGAGGAGATAGAGCTGGGTGTCATCAGTGTACTGATGGCAGCCCAGCCCAAAGCTCCGTACCAGCTGGGCCAGAGGGCGCATAAAGATGTTAAACAATGTGGGGGAGAGGACCGCACCCTGAGGGACCCCGCAAGGGAGTCTATATGGCCACGAGAACTCTTCCCCCACAGCAACCCTCTGGGACCGGTTCTGGAGGAAGGAGCATATCCAGCACAAGGCTGTGCCCCGTATCCCCGTACCGGCCAGGCGATGGACCAACAGTTCATGGTCCACGATGTCAAAGGCCGCCAATCTAAAAGGACCAACACAGCTGACCCGCCTCTATCCAGCAGGCGATGGAGGTCATCCAGATAAAGAGGGGAAGGAACTGATACATGAACAGAGCAACAAGAACAGATGGTGGGAATACACAGAAGAACTGGATGCATGAAGAACGGAAGTTCACTCTCTTCAAAATAGAAACAGAACTTCTGCATCAACTGCCAAACAACCAGGCCCCAGGCATGGACAGGCATGGACATCATACCCGTGGAACTGCTGAGATGTATCCCTGTCAAAACCATGACCGCTTTGAGCCAGAAAATCTGGGAAACTAATAACTGACATGAGGAGTGGAAACGATCTGTGTTCATCTAGTCCAGATTTCTGTTCCCAACTTGGAATGGATGAACACTACAACGGCTGTAACCAAACTTGAGTGTCTCTAATTCTGTTTTGAAGACTTGGTTCACACCATGTCTGTACTGCATTTTATTTCTGTTTATTCTTTCCTTTTGTTACTCCAATGTGGGCTTGGTTGTTGTTGTTGTTGATCTGTGTTCATCCCACAACCAAAAAAGGGTGACTCAAAAAACGGTTCCAATGATTGTACGATAGCCCTCATTTCTCATGCTAGTAAGATTCTGCTCAAAATCATACAACAATGCATAGCAACAACCACTGAAAGAGAATTACCAGATGTTCAAGTTGGATTTCAAGAAGAAGAAGAAGAGTTGGTTCTTATATGCCACTTCTCCCTATCCGAAGGAGGCTCAAAGCGGCTTCCAGTCGCCTTCCCTTTCCTCTTCCCACAACAGACACCCTGTGGGGTGGGTGAGGCTGAGAGAGCCCTGATATCACTGCCCGGTCAGAACAGTTTTATCAGTGACATGGTGAGCCCAAGGTCACCCAGCTGGCTCTGAACACGGGCGAGGCACTCATGACCACATAGCAAATTTGCGCTGGATTTTGGAAAAGTCACGGGAATATCAGAAGGATGTCTACGTTCTGATGGATAAGTTGGACTGCAATCTGGATTTTCAGATAGTCAGGTGGATAGGGAATTGGTTAGAGAACCGTACTCAAAGAGTTGTTTTCAATGGTGTTTCATCACACTGGAGAGAGGTGAGTAGCGGGGTACCTCAGGGCTCGGTGCTCGGCCCGGTACTTTTAAACATATTTATTAATGATCTAGATGAGGGGGTGGAGGGACTACTCATCAAGTTTGCAGATGACACCAAATTGGGAGGACTGGCAAATACTCCAGAAGATAGAGACAGAGTTCAACGAGATCTGAACACAACGGAAAAATGGGCAAATGAGAACAAGATGCAATTTAATAAAGATAAGTGTAAAGTTCTGCATCTGGGTCAGAAAAATGAAAAGCATGCCTACTGGATGGGGGATACGCTTCTAGGTAACACTGTGTGTGAACGAGACCTTGGGGTACTTGTGGATTGTAAACTAAACATGAGCAGGCAG